>NW_017307460.1:507375-540181 GCF_000935625.1 Nanorana parkeri | reverse complement strand
ACTGGCTCTGACCATCTCCTGCTATGGATCAGTACATCAGAATGTGTCCAGGTCAGGGGGGTCGGGTCCAGTTCATATGTCGGAACCATCGGCTGTGTTTTGACCCCCTCCGTACCCGCAGTGTGTTTTGTTGGACTCTCGGCGTATTTATTTTATTGTTTGTGGTTTCTGAGAACATTTCCAATAAACATTTTAAGTGCCAAACCCGGGGTGGGGGAGGGGCAGGGTACCGAAATATTAAAGTGAACATAAAGCTGAAGGGGAGGACGGAGGTCAGATAGAAGACTGAAGGGGAGGACGGAGGTCAGAGAGAAGACTGAAGGGAAGGACGGAGGTCAGATATAAGACTGAAGGGAAGGACGGAGGTCAGATAGAAGACTGAAGGGAGGACGGAGGTCAGATAGAAGACTGAAGGGAAGGACGGAGGTCAGATAGAAGAGTGAAGGAAAGGACGGAGGTCAGATAGAAGACTGAAGGGAAGGACGGAGGTCAGATAGAAGAGTGAAGGAAAGGACGGAGGTCAGATAGAAGAGGGAAGGGAAGGACGGAGGTCAGATAGAAGACTGAAGGGAAGGACGGAGGTCAGATAGAAGAGTGAAGGAAAGGACGGAGGTCAGATAGAAGAGTGAAGGAAAGGACGGAGGTCAGATAGAAGAGTGAAGGGAAGGACGGAGGTCAGATAGAAGAGTGAAGGGAAGGACGGAGGTCAGATAGAAGACTGAAGGTGAGGCCGGAGTTCTCCTTTAAGTCCTCTCTGTATGTTCTCTACACAGGGCCAGCGAATCGCGATGGACAACAAGGCCATGTACCTCCACACGTTCGATGAGAAGGAGAACGGATCTGTGTTCGAAGAGACCTTTGATGGGAAAAACCTCTCCAAGATGAACCTGTGTGATGGATGTGAGTACCGTCTTCCCTGTGTTCCCACAATGTATATATAAAGCTGCAACATTTTATTTTTGGTAAAGAACAGAAATGTTAGGACCCCTGTCAAGTTTTTTTTTGTCCGTCACCCATTTGGAGGATTTCTTCGTCCTCTGCAAAACGAATGTTCTCAGTATATGTTTTCAAATGTAATGTAATACTGCACTGTGGCCACTAGATGGAGGAGGAGCATAGGAAATAAATATATATGTCCACTAGATGGAGGAGGAGCATAGGAAATATATACATATGACCACTAGATGGAGGAGGAGCATAGGAAATATATACATATGGCCACTAGATGGGGGAGGAGCATAGGAAATATATACATATGACCACTAGATGGAGGAGGAGCATAGGAAATATATATATATGTCCACTAGATGGAGGAGGAGCATAGGAAATATATACATATGGCCACTAGATGGAGGAGGAGCATAGGAAATATATACATATGGCCACTAGATGGAGGAGGAGCATAGGAAATATATATATATGTCCACTAGATGGGGGAGGGGCATAGGAAATATATACATATGGCCACTAGATGTGGGAGGAGCATAGGACATATATACATATGTCCACTAGATGGAGGAGGAGCATAGGAAATATATATATGTCCACTAGATGGGGGAGGGGCATAGGAAATATATACATATAGCCACTAGATGGAGCTGAGGAGCATAGGAAATATATACATATGGCCACTAGATGGAGCTGAGGAGCATAGGAAATATATACATATGGCCACTAGATGGAGCTGAGGAGCATAGGAAATATATACATATGGCCACTAGATGTGGGAGGAGCATAGGAAATATATACATATGGCCACTAGATGTGGGTGGAGCATGGGAAATATATAGATATGGCCACTAGATGGAGGGGGAGCATAGGAAATAAATACATAATGCCTCTAGATGGGGGAGGAGCATAGGAAATATATACATATGGCAACTAGATGGAGGAGGAGCATAGGACATATATACATATGGCCACTAGATGGAGGAGGAGCATAGGACATATATACATATGACCACTTGATGGAGCTGAGGAGCATAGGAAATATATACATATGGCCACTAGATGGGGGAGGAGCATATTAAATATATACATATTGCCACTAGATGGGGGAGGAGCATAGGAAATATATACATATTGCCACTATGCTCAACAGCTCCATCTAGTGGCCATAACGTGGTATACAAAGAATATTAATTTTTGCCTCTATTTGCACAGAATGAACGTTCGCAGAGATTCGCGGGGCAAATGTCTCTGTGAATGGTTTATAATTATACCCCAAAATATCAAAGCTTTGGTAAAAATGTAACATGCTCCCTTTTGGATCTACTATTGGAAGTTATTTGTCTTCATTTTAAACGTAATGCTTCGTTGTATAATAATCATCATCATCATCAAGTGTGTGTGTGTTGGGGCTTAAGGTGGATCTGCCTCCTCTTCCGTCTTGCACAGTTGTACAGGAGTGTCTGATTAATCTTTACTTGAAGGGAAGTTGAGGCCTTGTGTATAGAGGGGCCTAGGATCTGGGGGTTGAAGGCAAGCCTAGGTACTTGCCAGGACCACAAGGTGCCTCCACTTTGGTAGACATGAAAGGTTCACTTGGGTTTAATATGTACTCACAGAGAAGCTCAGAACATGCATGTTTATGAAACGTTCTTCCATAAAAGAGATCTTTATGTGGTTGGATGGACCTCCATCAGATGTCTGTAGGTAGCTTTGAGAAGAAGAGAATGTCCAGGTCATGGTATATCAGGCATATCTGTCTTGAGGTAGGTCTGTGAAGGTTCTCAATCATCCAGGTTATGATATATCAGGTATATCTGTCTTGAGGTAGGTCTGTGAAGGTTCTCATTCCTCCAGGTCATGGTATATCTGTCTTGAGGTAGGTCTGCGAAAGTTCTCATTTGTCCAGGTCATGGTATATCAGGCATATCTGTCTTGAGGTAGGTCTGTGAAGGTTCTCAATCATCCAGGTTATGATATATCAGGTATATCTGTCTTGAGGTAGGTCTGTGAAGGTTCTCATTCCTCCAGGTCATGGTATATCAGGTATATCTGTCTTGAGGTAGGTCTGTGAAGGTTCTCATTCCTCCAGGTCATGGTATATCTGTCTTGAGGTAGGTCTGTGAAGGTTCTCAATCATCCAGGTTATGATATATCAGGTATATCTGTCTTGAGGTAGGTCTGTGAAGGTTCTCATTCCTCCAGGTCATGGTATATCAGGTATATCTGTCTTGAGGTAGGTCTGTGAAGGTTCTCATTCCTCCAGGTCATGGTATATAAGGTATATCTGTCTTGAATTAGATTAATAACCTAACCTCATATGGTAATAGCAGATCTTCTGGCTACACTCAGTGGGGCTCCTGTGCCAGTCCCAACCTTTAGAAGGTTCTGCAGAGCCATGTTGGACATCTCTCACCAGATGACTAGGTGGCACGCATTGCATTGTGGGATGCATTGCCTAGGTCTGACTTGCTTAAAGCTCAGAAACTCTGCAGAGGGATTTGGTGGCTCTCAAGATGCCATGGAAGCTAGCCAGCAAATCCTACAGGAAACCGACAAAGCTTTCCATCAATGTATGAAGTTAGCTTGTTATCTTACTTAGTACTTAAAGGTTGTGGTTCCAAGATGTAGAAAGTTACCGGCTGGCAACCTGCATGCTTGTTCCAGGTTAGTAAAGTCAGAATCACAATGACAGCCCCGGATCTTAAAAGAAAAAAACCCCTATGAAATAATTCTGCCACGGCACCCACCATGCTTCTAGCCTAAGACCTTAAGTCTTAAGACCTTAACCTAGGCAATGCATCCCACAATGCAATGCGTACCACCTAGTCATCTGGTGAGAGATGTCCACCATGGCTCTGCAGAACCTTCTAAAAGTTGGGACTGGCACAGGAGCCCCACTGAGGGTAGCCAGAAGATCTGCTATTACCATATGAGGTTAGGTTACTGAAATCTAATTCAAGACAGATATACCTTATATACCATGACCTGGAGGAATGAGAACCTTCACAGACCTACCTCAAGACAGATATACCTGATATACCATGACCTGGAGGAATGAGAACCTTCACAGACCTAACTCAAGACAGATATACCTGATATATCATGACCTTCAGTTTAAAACAGGTTCTCTTGAACTTTATGTCTGACCAGGTCCTGCAGTGTTTTCCTTGTCGTTTTATGATGTTCCTCTTCCACATGCCCGGAGCTTACAGAAAACAGAGTCTTGATGCTCAGCCGAGCCGCTTCGAGTTTCACAATCCTTCGTTTGAAGTGTTTCTGCCCACTCCATTAGACATTCGAGGTCAGCGAACGTGTGAAGATCGCTGCCTTTGCCAAAAACTGAGCTCTCATACTCAGACAGGACTCAGCAAGGACTTTGAGAGGAGCTGCATTCCCTGGAAGGAACATGGTATGTCTTAGCCACGGGTGGGCGGCTGGAGAGGGCTATGCTGGTATTATAGGAAAACATACCAGCACCCACCATGTCTGCCATATGGGAACACAGGAACCGGGTCCGGTGTAAACACCACTTAGGCCAAGACTGTCTGATGTAACAGTTATTTTTACTTCGGTTCTTACCGGTGACCTCATACCAGAGTTATTTATTTTTTTCTTCATTTTAAAGAAACTTTGAAACCTGCGAGTGAGTTAATTCATTTCTGTAGCACAGGCATATTCCAGAGTCCTGAGCAGAGTGATTGAACCATTTACATGAGTCCCTGAACCAGAGGAGCTGACTCTCTTATGGGCCTATGTACATTAGTGTCACCTGGACAAGAATTGGGAGTAGTGTAGAAGCCTTGAACATTTTTGGAGGCAAGATCTTGCCTTCGTAGGGCCAATGTACCAACCTATTCAAGTAGATGTGAACCCATGTAAAACGCTAGTAGCAGCCATTGGTTCTTTCATCATGGCACACAAAATAATTAACCAAAAAAACCCTTCCAAATATGTTTTTCATTTGCCTTTAGTTGTGGTTACATGACCACAATACACCTTTTCCATGCTGAAGCTCCGAGGGTGAGGGATGGAGACTCCAAATGATGCCACAAATCCCAGGAGCTACTTGAAGCATAACTCCTCTGCTGTCATGTGCGGGAGAAGGTAGTGGTGGTGGTGGTGATGGTGGTGGAGGGGGCATGTCACCATGTGATGTCACCGGCTGCCTACAAGACCCATTGCAAAGGACGGGCTGCAAACTGACTATTCTACCATAGATCTTCCTCAGTGGATTGTGTGGTCAAGAAGCAACAGGAAGCCTTGGACTCTTGAGTAGACTGGCAGGATCACCAGGTACTAAGCGTGATTTGCCCTTGCTTCCAACATAGAAAGAGGCATTACAAATAACGTGAGGGACAGAAGAATGTAGTCTCAAGCTTTCTAGTTCTACATTACGTGTCCTTCACCAGAGCCTCATCCGGGGGTGAAGACTGGCGATCCATTTCTGCAGTCTGTGCTTGCACCAACCTCATCATGCCGCTACAGTTTTAGAGGCTGAGAGGGCCCCGCCGATGGATAGCCAACGAGAAGGGTTTGCCATAACCCAAAAAGTGATGTGAACACTCGAAGAAGCAGCCTTCCACTCTGCTGTAGGATAAGACTTAAGACCCGGCAAAGCACCTGACCACAAATTTAGGTAGATATTTTAGGCTTTTAGGTTACTTATTGTGTATGAACTGCAACAATTCATTAGAGGGGTGGGGGAG
This sequence comes from Nanorana parkeri, assembly GCF_000935625.1. Classification (NCBI taxonomy): domain Eukaryota; kingdom Metazoa; phylum Chordata; class Amphibia; order Anura; family Dicroglossidae; genus Nanorana; species Nanorana parkeri. The sequence goes on along the minus strand of NW_017307460.1, from coordinate 534,524 downwards.
GGAGGGGGTCATGTGCCTATAGTGGAGCTATAATGGCCAACAACTGCCAATTGCATAAAGCAGGAAAGGGTCGAAACTTCTCCCAGCTTCCTATCTGTGTGTCAGGAGAAGGCAGCATGATGCAGTCCACCAGATGTAGCCAGAAACTCAAAATGGTGAAAACCATTTAGATCGAATGCCAAAAAGATAGCAAATATTGACACATATATGAACAATGAGCAGATCACCACAATTATATGGGTTGAGTCTCTGTTCCCTCAAATCGACTTCCCCTCCCTACCAGCTGCATTTGGTTGTGCAGATGTTGAGGTGAAACCGCACAGTTTCAAGTGGATAGCACGGCCATGAACACACCACAATCCGCGTGCCACAAATGGGCCTTCAGGGTTATAATGGACTGAAATCTAAATAATAGACATCTCTGCCAAAACATGGCTTCCCGAAAACAGTGCACGCCTCTCATTGTACATACAGATAACAGAGACATTTATTTTGCATTTGTTTCTTTTGACATAAATGTGCTTCTCCTGTTTCCAGTAAATATGGGGAAACAGAGAGAAGAAAAAACAAAAAACGATAAAACTTTTACAGAATTCAAGTTGGCAGAACTTTTTGATGCGGATCCAAATTTTTTTGGCAGTTGTAAGCCAGTGACACACAGCGTTCGGCCAGAGTATGTCAGCTGACTATTAGCATTAGGATAAAAATACCTTCAGATGCATCAAAATCATTAAAGAAACACAGTCAGCCTCTTAACAAATCATACCCTCCGTTCCCTGTAATAAAAGAGGTATTATACTCCCCTCTCCAGTGTCCCGTGTCTCCTACCTCCCCTCCGTTCCCTGTAATAGAAGAGGTATTATTCCCCCCTCTCCAGTGTCCTCTCTCCTACCTCCCCTCCGTTCCCTGTAATAGAAGAGGTATTATTCCCCCCTCTCCAGTGTCCTCTCTCCTACCTCCCCTCCGTTCCCTGTAATAGAAGAGGTATTATTCCCCCCTCTCCAGTGTCCTCTCTCCTACCTCCCCTCCGTTCCCTGTAATAGAAGAGGTATTATTCCCCCCTCTCCAGTGTCCTCTCTCCTACCTCCCCTCCGTTCCCTGTAATAGAAGAGGTATTATTCCCCCCTCTCCAGTGTCCTCTCTCCTACCTCCCCTCCGTTCCCTGTAATAGAAGAGGTATTATTCCCCCCTCTCCAGTGTCCTCTCTCCTACCTCCCCTCCGTTCCCTGTAATAGAAGAGGTATTATTCCCCCCTCTCCAGTGTCCTCTCTCCTACCTCCCCTCCGTTCCCTGTAATAGATGAGGTATTATACTCCCCTCTCCAGTGTCCCGTGTCTCCTACCTCCCCTCCGTTCCCTGTAATAGAAGAGGTATTATACTCTCCTCTCCAGTGTCCCGTGTCTCCTACCTCCCCTCCATTCCCTGTAATAGAAGAGGTATTATACCCCCCTCTCCAGTGTCCCGTGTCTCCTACCTCCCCTCCGTTCCAGGGCTGCGGTGTCCCTCAGACTCTCAGCATTCAACACTTCTGAGACCAGACCTTAAAGTTACTCCGTTAGGTGACAAAAAATCAAGATGAAAGAGAAGAGCCATTGTCCTCACCTTTCTGGTGGCCCTGGTCTCCTACCTCTCCTCCATTCACACACTGCAGCCTTCATCAGACTCTTTGGCATTTGACACTTCTGGGAGTGTCAGATGCCTGTGCTCCTCTCTGGTGCTATCCCCACACTGATTCCTTTTCCCCATTAGATGTCCTCAGTGTTTTCAGTTGATTGACGCCCAGAGTCATACAACCTGGAAAACTGAGGACATACCGTAGGTGTAAAAATGTGTAGACCTGCCCTGAGCAGTGGGTGGTCCTCAATGATGCAGAGAGTGCCAAAGATGTCCCTGTTGCAGAATGCGCCTCATTTCCTGTCTGCTAAAACCATTGTGTATAAGCTCAGTGGAAAAAAAGGTGCCAGCACTATTAACCACTTCAGCACCCGTATCTGTATAACCCTTATGGACCGGAGCAACGGTTACATTTCCACTATGGGCCTATATTCAGGGATAACTTTGCCATTATATGAGATTAGGGATGAGCTCAGATTCGGGCTGAACCCAGATTATGTCAAGCGTCCGTCCACAGCTAATTGGGTGGCATGGAGGGAGCTTCCTTCCATGGTCAGAGGAGCTCAGGTTTGGAATGAATCCAGTGATATATGCAAATTTATACATCTGTAAAACTGACCTCTGACCTTTTTACCTTGGTGAAGGCTGCTATCCTTTCAGGAGATTTTCCCGTCCTCCCTGTTGTGTCACAGAGGCAGGAAATAAGGGCAATTCTTCCAAATCACATACCAAGAGAAGCAACAGCCTCAAAGGGATCTATCTCATTCCCACCCTATTCAAAGTTCAAACAAAAAATATCTTGGCTGGAGGCCCTCTTTCAATAAGAAGTAACTACTAAAATGGACTTGGCTTTGGACGGGTCTTAGATAGCGAATTCCAATATGTCTCTTGAGCTGTGTTAACCAGGGTAGATATCTGCTGGTCTGTAGCCCAATCCTGGCAGAGTATTGTTCGATAGTAGAACCGGCCAGCTCTGTGGTTTTCCATCAGCCAGGTTTTCACCTCCCTGAAACTCGCCGTTAATTTAATTCTCCGGATTATCGCCAACTGCAGAGCCGAGCGATGGTGCATTCACACCCTCGTACAGTCGTCACACTTCATCTCCTTAATATCATTCTGGCGAACGGCTCGCTCTACCGCCAAGAAACCCAAAGTCAGAGTACGAATGTAATGCACAGCTTACTGTGCACCCACAAAATGTTCACAAAGTTCTTATCCGGGAGTTCTTGTCTCCAAACACAATGTGGAACAGGTAAATAAACATGCACAACAGGTGAGTGCAGAGGTGTAACTAGAAAACTTGGGGCCGCGGTCCAAGAAACCATGTAGGGCCCCCATGGCGGTATGGATGTCCTGGGTTTATTGACAAGGATTGGTGACCCATCATAGGTGTCCCATCATAGGTGTGGTGTCCTTTACTTGGTGGTCAGTTGGTTGACCACTTAGTTTTGGGCTGCAAAGTGCCTGCGGTTAACAGATATTGGTCCCCGAGGTGGTGGTGTTGCGGCTTGGGGCTCATTATTAGTCACCTGAAGCCCCGGATACAGGTGATGGGGATAGCATTCTGGTTATTTGAAGTGCCTTCAGGGATATGGAAACCTGGGTTTAATCTGTATAATTGTGTTAATTGGAATGTCGTGGTTATTTTTGTATTTCATTTTGTATTTATTTTTTATATTTTCATTTAAGATACAAGTGGCTTTTGTGGCCTTTGGAAATCCATACAAATCTGGTGTGACTTATTGGGGAAAACAGGTTTTGGGAGGAGGTCACAGTAAGTTAATGGAGGTGGGGGTTTGTTTTTATAAAGGGGAGGGGGTCCCTCTAAAAAATACCCTTGCCATGAAAATGATTCCCTCGCTAAGCCTCCTGAGAAAGGCAGGAACTGACTCTCCCAGGACAAATTAGTTAAAATAATAGCTGAGCTCCACAGATGATCCGTCCATCGGCCATGTTCCCCTCAGCAGATGACCACAAACCACAAGCCTTCGTCATGGGCTACTAAGCAGCTGTTGGTAATAAGACAGAATTCTGCAAAAGGACAAATATCATCATGTCAGCATTACAGAGAAGCAGTCATGACCTCCAAACTGAATAATATTACACAGCTCGGGCTTCTTTAGTGCTGACTGTAAACAATAAATGTGCAGAGCCGGGGACTTTCAGAACCCCATAAGCCTGAGACTCTGTAGGGGGTGACAGCGCCATTGCACTATAATGATGTGGCCTCCACAGAGCCGTAGCTAGCTCCTTTTGCGCCCGAGGCAAGAACAGAAAATTGTAAACAGACGTGTGATGTCACCCGACGCCGCACATGCGCGGCAGCATGTGATGTCATGCACCTGCCTCCAGGATGGTGGTGCGCATTCGTAAAATACTCTGGTGGCCAAATCCAAAATAGCATAAAAATTTGTTTCGTTCAACGAAACTAATGAAAACGTTTTTAGTTTCTATTCATTTCGTCGAAACAAATTTTTCATCTTTGCACATGTCTAACAATATGCCGCTAGGTCGTCCTGAATGACAGCTGCCTCCTCCGCCGCCCCCACACCGGCAGCAGTGCTCCATTTCTCATCGGATCCCTGCTGCCTCTGGGAGAGCAGCAGGGATCTGAGGAGAAGCTGGAGCTTGTGCCGCCCCACTTCTCCCTGCCGAGCCGCGGCTGTGTTGGCTACCCGGCACCCCTGTTGCCATGGTGCCCTGTGCTCGCCATGGCAACAGGAGCGAGGAGGCACAGCCATGCCGGCCCTGGCTGCGCCCCCTCTCAGCTGCGCCTGAGGCGATTGCTTCACTCGCCCCATGGCAGCTACAGCCCTGGGCCTCCAAAACAAAAAGCACTGATGTAAAAACTTTCCATAGCACTAAACTGTGATATTACATGTGCAATACATAAGCACAATATATACAGTTTTGTCATGATCATCAACATGCAACTGTGACAATACTCGGTCAAAAAATGAGCAAGCATGACAATACTTGGGCAATGAATAGCTAATCAGGATAATGCAAAGGCAATACAATGGGAAATCATGACAATACTAAGGCAACGAATAGGCAATTGTGACAATAATAGGGTAATACATGGGCAATTATGACAATACCAGTGCAATGAATAGCCAATCAGGATAATGCATAGGCAATAAATAGGCATTCATGACAATACTAGGGCAACAAATGGGCAATTAGGACAAATCTTGGGCAATAAATGAGCATTCGTGACAATACTACGACAATAAATAAGCAACTATGACAATACCAGGGCAACAAAAAGCCAATCAGGGTACCGCAAAGGCAATAAATGGGAATTCATGACAATACCAGGGCAATGAATAGTCAATCGCAATAATGCATAGGCAACAAACGGGCAATCGTAATAATACAAGGGCAACAATTTGCCAACAATCTAGAGACCTGAGAGTCTAGAGAGTCACTTCATGTTGGCTCTGTCACTAGGCTCCTACTGTATGTCTCAGTCTCTTAGTCCCAGACACTTGTCCTACCCCTCTCCCCAGCATCCTGTGGGTGTGGGTATCTGGAGATGGGGTATTTCTTTAGGTTGATGTGAAACATTCCATCAATTGTGTCCTCAGCGGCATTCTGTGGGATGTTCCCGTTGACCTGAGTGACTCAGAGAAGAGTTCACCTCCACGAGTCATTTTACACAAATTTCCACCAAGTGTGTAAATAGTGCTGGGCTTGCTAACACGAGAGCCCTGCATGGTTTCCAAAAGGAGCATCACGAGTGCAACCTGTAATAAATATTTATTTATTGATAATTAGGGATGCACTGATACCGGTATTTCGGTATCGAGTGCGAGCACCGATATTTTGTTCGGTACTCGCCGATACCGATTACGGAAAATCCCATTAAGGAAGCCAGACAGCGTGTAAAGATAAAAATAAGATAAAACATAAATAATATATTTGACGCCCTTGGAGTTCAGCTTGAAGTTCTGTTCAGATGCTGAAATATTCAGATTTAAAAAAAATAATTATATAATAAGATAAAAATAAAATGAAAAATAATAACAATAAATAAACAAATACTACTAATAATAATATAATAATAAAAAAAAAATAATATATTGACACCTTGGAGTTCAGCTTTAAGTTCTGTTCAGATCAGGGACGTGCGGTCAGGGGAGGCAGGTGGGGCAGATCCTCACCTAGAATTATAGAGGAAAAAGCTGTCAGCTTCAAGTCTGATTTTAAAAAAATAATATAAAATAATAATCATGCAACTTCAGATTTTCTGCTGCTTTACAATAATAAAAAAAAGAACGCAGCTCCATAAAATGTGACTTTGTTTACAAACCAGTTTCATACGACCAGAATTAATTTTTTTTAAATTGTTTTTGGCATTTTGTCGCTTGTTATTCCTTTTAAACGCGCTGTAGGTTTTGTTGTGGTTTTTGGCGCGGCTTTTTTTTTGGTCTAATACTTTCTTGGAAAGACACAAAGGAGGCTCCATTATTTGCATTGTTCAATCTATAGCCCCGTGTCCCTGAATAAACCTGCGCCGAGCAGAGCAGAGCGCTTGGCCCGCATCGGCACGTGATGTTAGCAAAGATTGTAACGCGCGTTTTTTTTAACTGACAGGCCGGTCTGGTTCTAATTACCGGGATTTTTATTGAGCAGGTAATTTTCTTGCGAGGGGGAACGCGTGATCCGGGGGTTTTTTTTGCAGCAAGGGGATAGCGGCGATATATATTACAGACATTAGCACTTCCATCTGCGTCCTCGGAGAACAAAAGGCGATGTTGGCTCGCGTCTTTCTCTCCAACCCGCCCACTCGCTGTCCTCGCAGAACGCTCCAGCCTGCAGCTGTACAAGCAGAGGAGCACACGCTTGATAGCATGACCCATGTATGTGAAGTCCCATCTGCAACCGAGGGGGGAAAAGAAATAGAGAATCACAGTTTCTCGGCATGGACGCGGCCCGTGCCAAAATCTCCATTCTCTCTGGTTTGTTTGCAGGCATCTGGAAGGAGGTGAAGGGAATTATGGCCTCTTAGGCCTTAATGTTGTTTGTTGGGAAGTCATTTATGTCGCATTGTTTCGTTCTGCAGCGAGTGCTAAGAAGAAAAAGCGTGACCGACGTTCCAGAGATGTTTATATTACTTGGTTTCACTTTCCCGGTGAGGATAATATTATTTCTAGGAAATTCGTTTATTTAACACTGACTTCTACAACATGAGACTTTTTTTTTTGTGGCTTGCTGGTCGAAGGGGAAACAGCAGCAGGAAAATAATTGTCCTAAGCAGGGGCGTAACTAGAAATCACAGGGGCCCAAAGCAAAATTTTGTATGGGGCCTTGTGACTTCTAGTTATGGCCCTTGCAGAGCCCACTTGAGATCCCACGCAGCCCACCCGAGGGTGACCCAGCACCCTCTCTATGGTGGGCTCTGCAGGGTCACCGTCAGGTGGGATGGTCACACTCCTTACCTGTCCGCCTCCTCTTCCTGCACGATCGCTGAAAGGCCCCCGTCTCCTCCTGCGTCGCTGGGCCCGCCTCCTTCTCCGTCACCGGGCTCCGCCTCCTCCTCTGCTGCCGACCACGGGCCTCGCCTCCTCCTCCGCTGCCGGGTCCAGCCTGCTCCACCGCCGCTGCTGGCTCTCATTAATATAGAAGAACGCGCTGCTGCACAGATCACTGTCAGTGATCTGAACAGCAACGCATTGTTCTTCACATCCGCCAGGGAAAGCCACCAGTATAAGATGCCATAGCGACCCAAGCGGCCCGCACGGCATCTGGCCAGGCCCCCCCTGTGCCCCGGGCCCCATAGCGGCCCCCCGGGTCGCTATGGAGATTGTTACGCCACTGGTCCTAAGGCTGTGACAGCACTGCATGGTTGGGGATAGATGTAATGCCTTAGTAGTGGCAGCTTGGGCTAGATATAGTCTCTGCTTCTCGTGGTTCCTTGTTCCCACAAATTACACAGCAAACATTGTATATACAGCAAGGGAACCAGGAACTTGTGGCTTGCTGGTCAAGGCTCGGGGAAACAGCAGCAAGAAAACCCTTGTAATAAGATTACAGAATGACAGCACTGCATGATTGGGCATAGATGTAATGCCTTAGTAGCAGCAGCTTGGGCTAGATATAGTATCTTCTATTTGTTCTCCCTTGTTCTCAGGATTTACACAGAAGACATGGTGTATACAGCAAGGGAACCAGGAACTCGTGACTTGCTGGTCAAGGCTCGGGGAAACAGCAGCAGGAAAACCCTTGTAAAAAGATTACAGAATGACAGCACTGCATGGTTGGGCATAGATGTTGGGCATAGATGTAATGCCTTGGGCTAGATAAAGTATCTTCTATTTGTTGTCCCCTGTTCCCAGGATGTACACAGTAGGAAATAGATATACAGCAAGGGAAGCAGGAATTTGTAGCTTGCTGGTCAAGACTCAATGAATCAGTAATAGGAAAATCCTTGTGCTAAGGTTACAGAATGAAAGCACTGCATGGTTGGGCATAGATGTAATGCCTTAGTAGTAGCAGCTTGTGCTAGATATAGTCTCTTCTATTTGTTCTCCCTTGTTCTCAGGATTTACACAGAAGACATGGTGTATACAGCAAGGGAACCAGGAACTCGTGACTTGCGGTTTAAGGCTAGGGGAAAAAGCAGCAGGAAAATCCTTGTCCTAAGGTTACAATGACAACACTGCAGGGTTGGGCATAGATGTAGTGCCTTAGTAATGGCAGCTTAGGTTAGATATAGTCTCTGCTGCTCATTCTCACTTATCCCCAGGAATTACACAGCAGGCATGGGGTATACAGCAAGGGAACCAGGAACTTGTGGCTTGCTGGTCAAGGCTCGGGGAAACAGCAAGTTTAAGGTTACAGAATAACAGCACTACAGGTTGGGCATAGATGTAATGGCTTAGTAGAGGCAGCTTGGGCTAGATATAGTCTCTGCCATTCACTGTTCCTTGCTCCCAAGATTTATACAGCAGGCAATGGGTATGAAGCAAGGGAACCAGGAATTTGTGGCTTGCTGGTCAAGGCCCGGGGGAACAGCAATAGAAAAAATCCTTGCCCTAAGGTTACAGAATGACACCACTGAAAGGTTGGGCATAGATGTAATGCGTTAGTAGTAGCAGCCTGGAGTAGACATCGTCTCTTCTATTCATTGTCCCTGATTTCCCGGGATTTATACAGCAAGGCATGGGGTACGTAGCAAGGGAGCCAGGAACTTAAAAATGTAACAGCCCACACCATTTTATGTTTTTGGCTGTGTGTAAACCTGTTGTCTCACACGGCATAGCCCCATGGACAAAAAATGACCAAAAACGAATGTTCTTAATAAATTTTTTTAGAATGTAATGCGTTGTAATAATACATAATGGCCACTAGATGGAGTTGAGAAAACTAGGAATTAAGAAAATGATTGCGCTGGCCACAGCAGATGAGTATTCACCCTACTGGACATTGTCCTCCTGCTTGGGTAAATGACCTCTATGTGCCCGCTGCAAGATATCGTCCAGATGTCTTCTGTGCTGGGCAAGCCTCTCTCTTATAATGCAATGCCACATCTGTCATTTAAATGGGAACCTCCAAAACCCATGAAAAAGACACCAGACTGACATATGATCGTTCTACAAAATAAAACCCAATTAAAGTGTGATCATTTTGACTTCACGCGCATGTTTATACGTTACACAAACACGCTGACCCACGCCTCGGGGGAAACAGTGATATATGTACACTATATTGCCAAAAGTATTGGGAAATCCCTCCAAATCATTGGATTCAGTTGTTGAGCCAACCCAACGCTGAACCCTACGGACTAAGACTGGGATGCCATTAAAGTTCATGTGCGTGTAAAGGAATCCCAATACTTTTGGCAATATAATGTATCTTTCCCTGAGATCAGTCAGCCGTTGGGGAGTCTGCAGAGGTTGACATGTGCCAACAGGCCTACAGTCAATCCCCAACCCGGCCATTACCGACAGACTTGGATGACGGCCATTGCATGTCAGTGGGTAGCCTAGATTTTGATATTCTCCCAATACCACATGCTGTTCCTGTGTGCCTGTGCTCATCGGATCTGTCACACACATGTCATGGACCCGGAGAGAAGAGCTGGGGACATTAATCCAAACACTGTCAGTGGGAACCGCTGTCTGCAACTAAATTAAAAGCTGAAGGCAAAATCCCAGCTTATAATTACATTTTTTTGAGAATAGAAACAAGCACAGTAGGGGATCTATCAGAGAGAGAAAAAAATTATTTGTGAGGAGTTGTTCATCCAGCAAAGGCTCCATTCATCCAGCTGGATCTCTGCCGGGCCAGTAGCGCTTTTCCTTAGTGTGTACCTGCGCCACCTGCTGGCCTGGGTAGGGGACTGCACGCTTGACTGCTGTATGTTTGTCTGATGTCACACAGTGTGAAGTTTAAAGGGTTTCTGTACTGCGAAAGCAACACCCGAAAAAAAGGTGGAGGGCTAGGGACTAGGTGCCGGTATTGTCTGGGGTCGTCCTGCAGTTGATCGTTCGCCCATTAGTGTCTTACCATAGGGGTGCATGCCTTAGAGGCGCAGGGCTCTGCCTTCCCCGCTGGGTCCCTAATGACTGGTGAGCTGCTGATTGGTGACGTGCACAGGTGAAACTCGAATAATTAGAATATCGTGCAAAAGTAATTGCAGTAAGTGCTGCAAAAGGGGCCCAAACCAAGTACTGAGTACATTTGCATGCTTGTACTTTTCAGAGGTCCGATATTGTTCTATGTACAATCCTTGTTTTATTGATTGCATGTAATAATCTACTTTTTTGAGGTTGTGGATTTGGGGTTCTTGGGGTTTTCATGAGCTGTAAGCCATAATCATCACAATTATGACAAATCACGGCTTGAATTATCTTGCTTTTCATGTAATGAGTCTATCTCATATATTAGTTTCACCTGTTAAGTTGCATTAGTGAAATAAATGAACTTTGCACGATATTCTAATTATTCGAGTTTCACCTGTAATCAAGAAGCAGCAAAAGAGGAGGAGGAAGCGCAGATCCACAGAATGGATGAAGCAGAAGCAGGGAGATCCTTGCAATGCAGGCCCCCAGGTACGGCTTCCTCTCCAGCAAGGAGAACAGTGAGCAGAGCACTAGTGACATCACCAAATGTCACTGCGCATCAGTCAAGGGCAGCAATCTCTTAGATGATCTCACAATGCAGATACACAGCTATGGGGCTACAGAACAGGAGTGCCTAGGCACAGGAGGTGCGCTGCTATTTTCCAGGGGAAATTCAAGGCAACAGGCAGGTATTTCCGGGCACTGCTCAGACACAAACAACATTGGGTTCAGGTTCACTTTAAATTGTGTTCAGTGCTCTGTGTTCTGAGAATCCCGTTCTGCTGTCCTGGATATAACTTAAAGAACTCCAGGCAAATAAAATCTTAACCCATGAAGTAGGGGTATTCCCGCAGTGCAAGGGTTAAGTGCTCATTTTGTCTAGGGAGCTAAAATAACATTATACTCACCCGAACCATGATACGGGCTGGCTCCTAGACTGGTCCCTGGAGTTTCTCTCCCGCTCAGCTCTGACTGTCTAAGGTCCTGTTAGTCATCATGTCCAATATTATTATTATTATACAGGATTTATATAGCGCCAACAGTTTGTACAGCGCTTTACAATACAGTCAGGGCCGTCTCTATAATGAGGCGGTTGCCTTAAGCGGGATCTCATTGGGTTACATGGGGGGCGGCCTACCATCCACTTTCTTTTTTTAAGCAAGTATGTCTTTATTGTGGTATAAAAGATACAATACAATACAAACAGTAGTCATTGTAGGTTCAATCCAATAGATGTACAATCTGAGGGCCAACCGACCACCCAGGCATTTACGTCATGTAAGCATAAGTAAATAACATCAGGCAAGCATGCATGACAGATCAATAATGAATACATCTGGATTTCTAGAGTGTATCTCCATATTAACAGTTAACTACAAGTAAACAAGATGACACGAGAGCCAGGTAGGACGGGGAGGGGAAATTGTTGGTTGTGTTTGGTATCGATTTTCTGAATGAGCATAAGGCGACCATCCACTTTCATGCCAGAGCATCCCAGGTTGCCAAAAGCTTTTAGCAACCTGTGCTTCTCTGGCCGGCATCCCGCCCAGCTCACTGACGTCACTGGTTGCCAGAAGCTGAACGGGAGGCTCTGGTTGGTGTCCTGCACAGCTCCTGGCAACCAGTGACATCAGTGAGCTGGGTGGGATGCTGGACAGCGATACTGTGCACAAGGTAACGTGGCCTGCCAAAATCCCCCCCTGGCAAAAATTGTAGGAACGCCTCTTATTGAATGTGAGAACACCGATGGACATTCCTTTGCTGGAGCGGAGAAGGAGACAGACTAAAGGGGACCGATCTAGGAGCCAGCCAGGATCATGGTTCGAGTGAGTATAGCTCTGTTATTTTGGCTCCCTAGGCAAAATTAGCACTTAACCCTTGCGGTGCAGGGGTAGCCCCAGTGCGAGGTTTAAGATTTGATTTGCCTGGAGTTCTTCTACAATGAGTTCTGCTCTGGTCCCTTGTATTCTTCTGATTGCCTTCAGCCATGATCTTCTGCCTGTCTAATACCTATGTTGCATATCGTCTCCAATGCCGCTGGCAAGCATGTCCCCCATCCGGCCAATCTCTGGCTCAGCCACTTTTTCTAAAATGATGATGTCAGTGGGTCTAAAATAAGGTACAGGTGAAACGCGTGAGATTTGCAATCCTTCAAATTTCATGACTGATTCCCTTCAATCACGGCCATACCCCTACTACATTTCCTCATTGTCCCCTGAAATTCCCAATATAAAGGAAATGGAATGTCATTCTCCTATTATATTCTTCAGAAAGTAAAGCAAACCAGTGACCAGGGCCGGATCTACTCTCTCTGCTGCCCCAAGGCTAGATTCCTCAATGCGACCCCCTACCCGCCAACACCCCCCCTCCATGGAGAAAGGCAGACGGCATACAATGTCGCCAAGATCACTTGTACAAAACAAGCGGCGGCTTCCCCGCTGTACATTTAGCTTGGCTTGTCCAAAGCAGGGCTAAATGTAGAAAACAACTACCCGCCCGGCGCCCGGAACTGCATTTTCCTGGCATCGGGGGATAGGAATTCCACACCCCTGCTGCCCCTCTTCTCCCTGCTGCCTCGAGGCCAGGGCCTTGGTTTGCTTTGTGGGAAATCCGATCCTGCCAATGACGTAAAAGAGGCCCCCTGGTATTTACTTCAACGGGAACCATGGAACTCAGAGAGGAAAGTACACCAACGGAGACCCTGAGATCTATAATAAGCCAATTCCTGATTCACTTTGCTGACATCTGCCCAAAACGGTCTCATTCCTGGGTGGAGTGACTCTTTACGTAGAACATTGGGAACTAGATTCGCAGTGAGATCACTGACACAACCCACATCGCGGTTTTCGACTGCAGCCAAGACATACAATGGTGTCATGAAGATATCTGTCCACTTATCTCCCACTCCGCCCTCTCCAGCATCACTTTCCTGGCGCTGGCAGCTGACATTAACCTAAGCTGGGATTTCCAAAACATGCCGCTCAGAATGGGATGTCTATGTCCAGAAATGTCAATTTCTTTTACATCATCTTCCCAAAATACTGAATCGTGGGGCTGACTTATACAAACCAGAGCAGATTAAAGCTAAGCTAGGTACCCGAAGCTGCCTTAGTACCAGCTCCTGCCATCCCTGCACAACAGCACCCAGACTGGGAGAAGGAGGGGCAGTACTAGGAGCCGATCATTATCATGCTGCACCTGCTCACAGGGAACACAGGAGATGAGAGTAAGCAGAGTTACTGACCTATCAGTGCATTGCTGCTCCTGCATTGTTCAATCAGCAGTCTTCAGGGGGAAATAGAAATGAGTAGAATTAGGGGTTTAAACATTTGGGCTCAAAATCTGGGCATTTTGGCGTCAATACAGAAGGAGAAATGCAGAAAGTTAAAAGCTTTTGTAGCGCTCACCCACGAAGGGGCCGCTGAATATGAACTTGGGCTCTCCTACTTGTTTTGCCAGCCACCGGCCCCTTTCTCAGATCTAGCAACACCGACACTCCGGAACAGAACAGGCTCGAGTCGTGGGGTCTTTTCAGTATTTATTGCACAGGATCAAACAGGAGAGAGGGTTTGGGGATTGTAGGATACCCGGGTACTCCCGGGCTTCCTGATACCGGAAGTATTGGGCCAGGCATCTGAGCATTTGGGCGAGTATAAGTACTCGTCCAAATACTCGGCATCGGCACCAATACCGATTTTGGTGCATCCCTATCCAAAATATTCTCATGGAGTTGCTTATTAATGGACTCATATTTGGTGGGTGGCTGGTGACCTGCGGCATTGACTTGCCTCCACAATCCCATCGTATTATCTCCCGGAGCAATGACCGGTTCATTCCCGGAGCAAACGTGTTTTATAAAAGTTTATAGAAGAGACCCGAATGAGAAGTGACCTCCATGGAGTCACCAGCCAACAGATACAAGATCCACACCCAGCACACATCCCAGGATCACTCACGGCCGATATAAGCTGATCGCTGTGGGAACGGCATTACTCATGTACAACAAACCAATGTGGGATTGTGGTTTCGGGCAGCGGGAAGAATCAGATTTTCATCTCTCTGTGCCAAACGGCTTGGCCAGATGCGATGGACACCTGCAGCACACAGCAGCTTCCTATCTCCGGCACCAAGACAGCAAAGCTGCTGCGTATACGCCGTCCCTTCTAAGAGGACGGAGAATGATCTGAAAGTGATGATATTACATTGTAACCCTGCTTAGAAATACTGTGTATGGGCTTTCCAATTCCCTGGCAGCAACTTCGTGGTTTTGGATGACTCGCTGCTGCAACACCCTGATTTTTATGTGTGAACTGTGCATGTGACTCAGATTGATATACAGGAGGGCCGGTGAAAGATACTAAAGTTATAGGCTCATGTCCTGTTACTACAAGCATTTAAAGCTGAAGATGAATCTGTTTATGTCCTCCACCATTACCACTACTACCACCACTACCACCTCTACCATTACCACTACTACCACCATCACCACTACTACTACTACCACCACCACTACTTCTACCCCCACTACTACCACCACCACCTCCACCACTATCACTACTTCTACCCCCACCACCACTACTCCCACCACCACCTCCACCACTATCACTACTTCTACCCCCACCACCACTACTCCCACCACCACCTCCACCACTATCACTACTTCTACCCCCACCACCACTACTCCCACCACCACCTCCACCACTATCACTACTTCTACCCCCACCACCACTACTCCCACCACCACCTCCACCACTATCACTACTTCTACCCCCACCACCACTACTCCCACCACCACCTCCACCACTATCACTACTTCTACCCCCACCACCACTACTCCCACCACCACCTCCACCACTATCACTACTTCTACCCCCACCACCACTACTCCCACCACCACCTCCACCACTATCACTACTTCTACCCCCACCACCACTACTCCCACCACCACCTCCACCACTATCACTACTTCTACCCCCACCACCACTACTCCCACCACCACCTCCACCACTATCACTACTTCTACCCCCACCACCACTACTCCCACCACCACCTCCACCACTATCACTACTTCTACCCCCACCACCACTACTCCCACCACCACCTCCACCACTATCACTACTTCTACCCCCACCACCACTACTCCCACCACCACCTCCACCACTATCACTACTTCTACCCCCACCACCACTACTCCCACCACCACCTCCACCACTATCACTACTTCTACCCCCACCACCACTACTCCCACCACCACCTCCACCACTATCACTACTTCTACCCCCACCACCACTACTCCCACCACCACCTCCACCACTATCACTACTTCTACCCCCACCACCACTACTCCCACCACCACCTCCACCACTATCACTACTTCTACCCCCACCACCACTACTCCCACCACCACCTCCACCACTATCACTACTTCTACCCCCACCACCACTACTCCCACCACCACCTCCACCACTATCACTACTTCTACCCCCACCACCACTACTCCCACCACCACCTCCACCACTATCACTACTTCTACCCCCACCACCACTACTCCCACCACCACCTCCACCACTATCACTACTTCTACCCCCACCACCACTACTCCCACCACCACCTCCACCACTATCACTACTTCTACCCCCACCACCACTACTCCCACCACCACCTCCACCACTATCACTACTTCTACCCCCACCACCACTACTCCCACCACCACCTCCACCACTATCACTACTTCTACCCCCACCACCACTACTACCACCACCACCTCCGCCACTACCACTACTTCTACCCCACCACCATTACTACCACCACCACCTCCACCACTATCACTACTTCTACCCCCACCACCTCTACCATTACCACTACTACCACCATCACCACTACTACTGCTACCACCACCACTATTACCACCACCACCACCACCACCACTACTACTACCACCACTGCCACCTCCACCACTACCACTACTTCTACCCCCACCACCACTACTACCACCACCACCTCCGCCACTACCACTACTTCTACCCCCACCACCACTACTACCACCACCACCTCCGCCACTACCACTACTTCTACCCCCACCACCTCTACCATTACCACTACTACCACCATCACCACTACTACTGCTACCACCACCACTATTACCACCACCACCACCACCACCACTACTACTACCACCACTGCCACCTCCACCACTACCACTACTTCTACCCCCACCACTACTACTACCACCTCCACCACTACCACTACTTCTACTACCACCTCCACCACTACCACTACTTCTACCCCACCACTACTACTATCACCTCCACCACTACCACTACTTCTACCCCCACTACTACCACCACTACCTCCACCATTACCACTACTACCACCACTACCACCTCCACCACTACCACTACTTCTACCCCCACCACTACTACTACCACCTCCACCACTACCACTACTTCTACTACCACCTCCACCACTACCACTACTTCTACTACCACCTCCACCACTACCACTACTTCTACTACCACCTCCACCACTACCACTACTTCTACCCCACCACTACTACTATCACCTCCACCACTACCACTACTTCTACCCCCACCACCACTACTACCACAGCCACCTCCGCCACTACCACTACTTCTACCCCCACCACCACTACTACCACCACTACCACCTACACCACTACTTCTACCCCCACCACCACCACCTCCACCACTACCACTACTTCTACCCCCACCACCACTACTACCACCTCCACCACTACCACTACTTCTCCCCCCACCACTACTACTACCACCTCCACCACTACCACTACTTCTCCCCCCACCACTACTACTACCACCTCCACCACTACCACTACTTCTCCCCCCACCACTACTACTACCACCTCCACCACTACCACTACTTCTCCCCCCACCACTACTACTACCACCTCCACCACTACCACTACTTCTCCCCCCACCACTACTACTACCACCTCCACCACTACCACTACTTCTCCCCCCACCACTACTACTACCACCTCCACCACTACCACTACTTCTCCCCCCACCACTACTACTACCACCTCCACCACTACCACTACTTCTCCCCCCACCACTACTACTACCACCTCCACCACTACCACTACTTCTCCCCCCACCACTACTACTACCACCTCCACCACTACCACTACTTCTCCCCCCACCACTACTACTACCACCTCCACCACTACCACTACTTCTCCCCCCACCACTACTACTACCACCTCCACCACTACCACTACTTCTCCCCCCACCACTACTACTACCACCTCCACCACTACCACTACTTCTCCCCCCACCACTACTACTACCACCTCCACCACTACCACTACTTCTCCCCCCACCACTACTACTACCACCTCCACCACTACCACTACTTCTACCCCCATTACTACCACCACTACCTCCACCATTACCACTACTACCACCACTACCACCTCCACCACTACCACTACTTCTACCCCCACCACCACTACTACCACAGCCACCTCCGCCACTACCACTACTTCTACCCCCACCACCACTACTACCACCTCCACCACTACCACTACTTCTACCCCCACTACTACCACCACTACCTCCATTATTACCACTACTACCACCACTACCACCTCCACCACTACCACTACTTCTACCCCCACCACCACTTCTACCCCCACCACCACTTCTACCCCCAGCATCAGGGCTCTCAAGAGCCCTGATGCAAGCAGTGGGCTGGCTCTTGGGAGGAGTTATGCAAATATTGGTGGGTGGATGCCAGTCTGGAGCAGTGGGCATTCCTAGACAGGCTGTATTTGAATGCAGACCGCCCTAGGTAACGCCTGCATGTGATGCATGTGAGAGGAATGATGATGCTGGATGTCCTCTAGCCAGGAAATGAGGCGGGCTCTATCTGCAGCTTCTAATGTACATTGTGAGACGCTCCCAGTGTGCAGTGAAATCAGAGGCTTTGGTGGTGTTTGTTACAAGGAGGGGGTTGTTGCTGGTGGTGCCCATTACCAGGATGGGGGGGTAGGGTGGTTTGGGGGGTGCTGCTGGTGCATGTTTCAGCTAGGGAGGAGGTGCAGGCAATTGCGGTAGGTTACCTCTGGCTCGGTCCAGCGTCCCGTCCGGCTCACTAACGTCACTGGTTGCCAGGAGCTGGGCATGACGCCGGCCAAAGCGACACAGGTTTCTAAGCTCTTAGCAGCATGGGACACTCTGGCCACAAAGGGGGCAGCAGGCACACTGCACCCCCCACTTGACCCAAAGAGATGCCGCCTCGGCTTGGGCTGCCTCATTATAGGTATGGCCCTGATGGGAGTGTGGCATCATCTGTAAACACAGAACTGAGCAGAAGAAGAGAAGCCAACTATCTATCTATCTTGAGTATTCCTCCTGAACTCTGAAGATGTATAAATCCGCAATAAATATAAAACATCTTGTTCCGTAATAAGTTCCCTCTGCCAGTTAAAGTGAAGCACAGAGTGTATCGGAAGAGAGTTCCCCTTTAAATGTCAGTTCAGGTCACAGGTTTGTGTCATTCGTGGTTTTGCCGTGGCGGTTTAAACCACCATGTCCCAGGGGGAAGGGGGGCTCAGCTCCGTCCCCGGTGCCAGTGTCCACATCTTCTTGAATCTCCTCCAGGCCTGTTGGAGGTGCCAGATGAGCAGCTGTGTAAATGTTTTCATCCTTAAGAACGAGCTTGTTTGCTATTTATCATGAAGTGTCACATAGTTGGAGGAAGAGCCCCGATTCAATGGGTAATGTGAACGCGTGGCCATGTGTGAAAACACGGGGAGACGTAACATGTGTGTAGCATTATTATGGAGACCGAGAGCTATGCCGAATCCGGCCTGAGGGTCTCGGGGGTCCATCTCCAGTTACGTCCAATGAAGAAAGGTTTCCTGGCCGGCATTCTCAGCAGCTCCTCATTGTCACCCACAGCTCATCCCGGCTAAAGTTCCTGTTGAGGGTCCAATGCTCTAATTACTTTCTATCCATCCAACTTTACAAGCTTCGGTTTCCATAAAGCAAGATTAGAATATACACCAATTAAAGTGGACTGAACCCAGAAAGAGAAGACGTGACCTCTTATGGGGAACATCTAGAAAGGTTCATTGTATCTAAGCAGCACCCTAAAACATTGATGTTTCATTGTGAATTGGGTACTTCCTGTACCTTGAGCCTCATAGCGATATATCTATAGTGTGAGGTCATCTAAGGCACTACTGCCCCTGACTGCTCCTCTCACCAGATTTGGAGGTCATGTCACTATTGTGCTGTTCACTGTTCTCCTTGCTGGAGAGGAAGCTGTACCTGAGGACCTGCAGTGCAAGAATCTCCCTGCTTCAATCTGTAGATCTGTGCTTCCTCCACCTCTATCATAACCCCCGCCAGTCATCAGATCGCTAGTCTTTGCGGGAATGGGGAGGTGGTGCCAACTCTAACATGAGGAAGCAAAGTCCTGCCTCTGCCAAGATGTCCACCACTATGTGTCTCACTCACCTCTCATGGGATTGGAGTGACAGTGCCACAACCAATCAGGAGACATATCTGGTTATGACCCTCTAACCCCTCCCACTTTCAGACAAAACCCCTCCCAATGGGGCCCTAGAATCTCAGACCATTTCAGGTCTTCCAATACTACTTCAAACTTTCTCTATCAGTTCAACACAAATCATCTGGGACGCATTAATGTCTGTGCGCATAACTCGCGACTGATGTGACTTTATCAGCAAATTCTTAGCTGACCAGGCCGATGGTGGGATCAAACACGACAAAAATCATGACTTCCCCCTTCTCATCTCACCCGTCCTATCCGGGGCCGATGCAGAGAAGGTGTCTTCATATATTCTACGCCGGGATCCTGTTCAGATTTGATAGATTAAACCCACAAGCATTCTCCAACCACAATTTATTGCGCCTTTTGTTTTACGTACATCTGTTTCCCTTTTGTGGCTTTTTTCTCTTCACCCGGGCGCGTTCGAGGCGGACGGGGGAAGATATTTGACTTGCTAATGATATATTTTTTTTACTGCGTCAAGCACTTCGGCACCATTATTTCATTAAACCCAGTCATAATAATGGAGATATATTACATTTATATGCAGCTTTGCTAAGTTAAACTTCATAAAGTTCTCATTTTGTATTAATGACATTCAGATGGATGGAAGTATTAACCACCTGGACTTTAAATCTGGATAACATGAGTGAGATGGCTGTTTCGTAGTGTGATAGAAGTGGGGAGCAGCGGTGAGGTGGAAGAGCTGGAGCATTGCCTGCAAGAGGTCTGGCTACCCTACACTGAACATTAGGTTTTAGGTGAACGTTAATCAGGGTTATCCGCAGACTTCTTATAGTGACTCTGCTGTTACATAGTATTTAAGGTTGAATAAAATGTCCATCAATTCCAACCTGTTGTGTGTGTGCGTATAGGTCCATGAGTGTTCTCATTCTTAAGAGTACCTGTACCCTTGTACATTTCTGTACCTAGGGACCTGTACCATGGACCTATACACACACGCACACACACAACAGGTTGGACTTGATGGACTTATGTCTTTATTCAACCTCAAATACTATGTAACTATGTAACAGCAGAGTCACTATAAGAAGTCTGCCAGCTCAGCTCACTTGCTTTGGCTATGAGAAGAGATTTCAGCTGGAAAAATTAGACTCTGCAGGGGTGGTCAGGGAACCCTAGTAGGAAGAACTCAGCTCCATGGACTGTATTAGACGTAAAGATGTCAGCGAAGCTTAGACCACCAGAGCCCGGCGGAGAAAAGGCTGCGGGGATCATTCTATCAGCCAAGCGGGATGGAGGATCAGGTGAGTATTTCTTCTTTATGTGAGCCACCTAGAGAAAAACGAGCCGCAAACCCTCGTAGTGCCGGTGTAGCCCCACTGCAAAGATTAATTTTTATACAACCTGGAGTTCTACTTTAACAAATCCTGTTTTGCATTAAAAGAATAGTTTGTGGTCCACCTAACTGGAGGTGTTGCGGGGAAGGGGGGGGGGGGGTGCTAAAAGGTGTCCTGCATTTCATAAAGTTGAAAAATATGCATTTATATATCTTAATATGTATCTGATTTATTTATTTAGAGCTTTGTATCAGGCTTAAAATATGGACAGTTGTGTAGGAAAGAGGGACAAGGGGCTTGGTTTCCAAAACAAGGGCTGCTCCTCTTGGAGAGGGGATGTTGGGGGTCATTTAGAAGTGTGTATGGGGATCTGAATGGAGATAATTTTGGGCACTCATGAGGTTTTCCTAATTTCTGTACAAATATGTTGGCCTTCTATTCTCACTTTTGAAACCTTTATCCGTGTGTGCAGGTCCTGCAAACGGCAGAAAACCATCTCGTCGATGTGGGCAACTGGGCTCAATAGCAGCCCTGAAGTATGCTGTGGTCGGCCTGTATCTACTAGTCTTTCTCATCCTTGTTGGAGTCTTCATTTTGGCAGGTAGGACACTGATGGGTTTGGGGCCTCTACTACCTTGACCTCTTTATAAATGATATGGAGTTTGGCATTCAGAGAGTACCTGTTGTATGCTTGCAGATGACACAAAGCTATGTAGTTGAATAGAGTCCCTACAAGATGTCTCTAACTTGTAACCCGACCTGGATGCATTGGTTGATTAGGCAACACCTTGGCAAATGAGGTTGAATGTTGCGGGCTAAATCATGCATGCGTCATACAATCTAGGTGGAGTAAAGCTGGTAGAGTCAATGTTGGGGAAGGATCTGGGATTTCTGGTTGACCATACACTTAGTGATAGCATTCAATGGCAAGATACAATTTCTAGAGCAAACACAAAGCATCAGTGAGACCTCATCTGTAATATGCAGTTCAGTTTTGGGCACCTATTCACAAAAAGGATGTTGGGGTACTGGAGAGAGTGCCGAGAAGGGCAACTGAATTGATCAAAACCATGGAGGAGCTCAGCTATGAGGAAAGATTAACTGAACTCAATGTATTAAAATGTTATATGTCACTCATTACAGTGAGTTGGACTCTTATCATTTGGTCTGGTGGTCCTTTCAAACGTTCATACTGTAGACATTTAAAAAAAAAAAACTCTTGCATGTGATGCTGGCTGGAGGAACAAGACGGTGCTAGGGAACTACAAACTGCTCCTCCAGCCAATGAGGGAACGGTACATACCAAGTCTCCTTTTATCTTATCTGGTTAAAGGATCTCTAGTATGAAATGTGCCTTAGAGCTGTGAAAATGTGGAATTGACCTTCCTAGGGTCTACTTTTACCCAACTGGATGTGTTTTGAAATGCACAAAATATAAATGGCTATTGTTATTACGTGTAAGAAGCAATGTTCTGAAATGTTGATCCGGGAAGATTCTGGGTATATTGTTATTTTCCTGATGGAACAAATTGGGCCAAGTGTCTTACTTCAACCTATGTAACCTGACTGTAGCTATGTACCAAGCCAAACCCCACCCACATTTTGGGTTGAAGGATCCTATCACGTACCTGGTGGAGGACCGATTAGCTGAGGAGGCCTCCCTTGCTGCTCTTGTCTCACATCCCTGAATGTGGAAACAGGGAGCGAGTAGACAGAGAGAAGCACGGGTGCCAAAGTGCCTGGTAGAAGTCCAGCAACTGGGTCCCTGGAAGGATGAGCGGGGCTGGTGCACAGCTATGATGTCAGCGAGGTTTGCAGCAGAAACTGGAGCGAGGTCAAACAAGCCAGGGGTCAAGCCAGACGGTCAGCACGGTACAGAAGGAGCAGGCAGAGTCCAGATAACAAGCAGAGGTCAGGGAGCAATCAGCCGAAGTCAGCAGCAATCCGGGTCGAGGTAATAGGCAACAGATCAGCAGGAGCACAAGCTTAAAGACCTTTCAGCACTGACCTATTGGTCCAGCTGGTTTAAATAGAAACATATATTAGAGGGCCGTGAGTCATTTCCTGTGTGCCACTGTATCACTTCCTGTGCGCCACGGTGTCACTTCATGTGTGCAGCATTCTGTTGTGTGCGCGCTAACGCATGTTTTCAGGGAACCCAGAAGGCTGGGACCCGCGCATGAGTAGTAGCGTGCATGCTCCCGGCTATGGCCTTACAGATCCCTTATTTCAAGAGGAGCCTTTTGAGAATATTTTCACCAGATCCATGCCTGTCCAATGTACAATAACTTTTTCTAAAGGAGAAGAATGTGTTTCATGAAACTTTTTTGACCCCAAAACATGTTGTAGAGAGTTGGAAGGTCATCAGTAATGCCCAACCAGCAGCCCAAAGTTGCCATGTTGGCCTTCTACATGATCTTCACAGTCCTGATCTACATCCTGGTCACAGTCCGGGCACTTATTAGAATGCAGATTTAGCCTGTAAGGGGAACATTGCATTGCTGGCCTTGCTGACATTTGGTGGCCATCAGCCTTTGTGTTATTTAGAACTCTTATTCTGCTGCGCTGAAGGTTTTCATTTAAAGCATAACAAAACCCAAGGCAAAAGTTTTCTGAGGGTTTGATAACAGTGAAAGAGCAACTTTTTAAAATCAGTTTTTATTAGACACGTGCGATTCGTTTTGTTCCAAATCAAAATTCGTACATAGTTTCCAAAATTCCGTCATTCGGACACATCTGAATTTCTGAATCCCAATGCATCCGAATGTGTCCGAATCAGAATTTCCATTTCCGAATTTCAGATCCCGTCCGAATTGCGTTCAAAAAGAAATTGAATCGGACATGTGACTTTTCTGGCCAATCAGATGTGTTTTTTGGTTTAATTGATCTGAATGGGTCAGAATCCAGATTTTCGTTTTGCATTCGGGAGTTAGGTGCCGCGCGTGTCGGGATCCTCTAGCAGTCGCTGGCCAGCTAAATTAGGACCCCACCTGGAGCTCCTCCCACCGGACCAGCTCTGACTCGCCGCTGCTCTCCGCACCAAAGGTAAGTGAAAAAAAAACATAGTGCAAGCATCGGGGCATTTTGACAAGTATAAGCAAAAAATGCCCTGTTTTTTCCGCCCTCACCCTGCAGCGCCCTCAGGCGGCCGCTTGCCTTGCCTTGCGGTAGCGCCGGGCCTGCTTATATATACATAAAACTAAAACTGATGCTCCAAGACCCGAATGGAGTCCGAATTCCCGAATAGCATTCGAGAGCTCCCGAATACCATTCAGGTCTGCAAGCCGCAGCTTTAATATGGCTCCCAGACCCGTATCGCTTTCTGGAGCTCCCAAATGAAATTTGGAAATTCTGATACCGAATGCCATTCGGGTCTGGGAGCTTCAGCTTTAGTATTAATATCTGTATATGGTTTTCTGTGGTATTCGCAACGAATATTCGTAAACTGATCTGAAACTTACGAACATTCGGATTTTGTCCAAATACGAAACCCGAACCGAATAGAATTTTGGATCTGAATCCCGAAATAGATCCGAACCAAATTTTTCCGCAGCTTACATGTCTTTTTTTTTAATACTTAACAATTTTTGTTTCTTGAAGTCCATCAATAGGGTTTGGGTCCGGCAGCTGGCTATTGCGGCCTGAGCACTGCATCCTGGGAAGAAGGTGAGAGGGCCACTTACCCCCTTATACTTAGAAGTACCAAGTATTTCCTAAAGCTCTTTGGGGGGGGGGGGGGGTTCAGGGGTTGGATTGGGTGCGTAGAGAAGGTAAGTATTAGTAGATAGGTAGGATGCCCAGTTAGGAGAACCCATGACCTTGCCATGCATGGACACAGTGGCAAATTTTTTTAAAGTTCCATCAAAACCATTTTTCATAATTGCTTACAGAGATGAAGAGTTTTATTGTAGCTGTAGTTTTGTTCCACTCTAGCTGAATAATGTTCCAACTGAGACCAAACTAATTACACAACTTTTTCCCGAGCCTTTTAGGCAAATTGATTGCATCACAACTCCGAGCCGTGTGTAAACAGTAAATCTATAGCACGGCTAGGACACAATTTACTCTAAGAGAAGTGAGGACTCAGGAAAAAAGCAGAAGGTCATCCTTGGCAGGAGGAAAGCTACAGAGCCGAGATGAAAACCACATTCTGTGACTCCATAACGTACAATGATGTGTCTTATTTCATATCCACAACTTAATATGTTCCTGGCCTTAAAGCTCATACATTATTGCACCATGCAGTTTCCTGGAGCTGCTGATGAACTTTTTCAGTCATGTGTACTCTAAACATAGCAATGTAAAAGTTTATATACATAATAACTCCAGTGGAACCTTATACGTTTTTGGGTTGTGTGGTGGTATTCATTTAACCAGTTGAGTCCCAGGTGCCAACCGCGTAGGGGCAGCGGCTATTGGGTCATGTAAAAACGACATCAGTGATTAGAGTCTTCTGTGGTTCCCTGCTGGTGGTGGGAGGTAGGCTGGAAATCCATTGAGGAGGCACGCTGCATTGTGTTTCCATTGGAAGTGATGTAAAGTAAGGTGTACAGCACTTTCCCTTAGTACGGAGGCAGGGGCAGAGCTGTTGCAGCTCTGTCCAGCGTCTCCCTGCAGCAACAGGTCACTACTGCTATAGTTTGATTGCGGCCAACAATGGATGACTATTAGAGGTAACCTGTTGCTGTACATAGGGTTGCCACCTGTCCAGGATTCACCAGGACAGTCCGGGTTTTGAATGCTGTGTCCGGGTTTCATGACAGCAGAGACCCAAAGACAAGATGTCAGGCAGACAGGGGCAACCAAAATTAAGATAGGGGCTACTGGTCCCCCACTAAAAAAAGCCTCAACTGTGTTTATTACATAGGAATGGGCGGGGCTATTTACATATGAATAAGCCACGGCTCCTTCTCCCCAAAAAAATGTCCGCGCATCTCTAGAGTGTTCGGGTTTTGTTTGAAGAAAAGCTGGCAACCCTAGCTGTACAGCTGCATGGGGGAATCTGGATTTTCAGGTCTCTACTGATCAAATCCAGGACCATCCTTGGAAAAAAGTGCAAAAATTGAATATAAAAGTGTACACACACATGGGGTTCATTTACATACTGGGTATGCCATCTATACAGCACCAACGCCCATAGACAGACAGGAACAGATAGAAAATACATGTCAGCACCATCTAGGGGTGCTAGTGCCGCGCGAACCCTTCTTGTAACACTATCCCCACTTCAACCCCAACACTAACCCGCAACTCTAACACTTCTCTTCACACAAGCCCTTCTTGTAACCCTAACCCTAATCCTCCCTGTAACCTGCAGTGCTGCGGCACCCTTTCTTTCCAAACGGTGAGCAACAGGCGAGCCCTCTGACTTTTCCTGCTCCACAAGTGTTGTCACAGAAGGGACAATTGTGTGAATCTTCCTGCACTCCTTACCGGATCTCCTAGGAGATGATGTCTGTAATAGGGTGCTTGTAGCGACCACGGAGGCACCGTGTAGTCAAGTAGTAATTCCAAAAGATGTCACCAGCACTCCAAAAGTAGATTCAATATATTTTAATGACAACGGTCATTCAAAATCACAAGTACTTTCGGGGCCACGTTGGGTCCCCATCATCAGGCTCAGAACAGAAGGGAAGACACACTTAGGGCCCATTCACACCACATCCAGATCATCTGCAGACCAGACCAGATTGTCTCCAGACCCCAAAATGCATCCTAATTTATCCCAATGCTCTCTCTGGCCTCTGTTCACACAGCGCAGTCCGTTCCAGACCTAGACCAGAAAAATACTGCGTGTCTCATTTCGGCTGGTCTGGAATGCACTGGAACTGCGGGCAGGATCACACCATTTTCCTAAACAGATCTGGTCTGGAAAATAGTGTGAACCTGCCCTAAAAGCATTTCTCCAGGGAAAAAAAAAATCTCTTGCAGTGGGGCGACCCCTGCACTGTAAGGGTTAACTGCTCATTGATGTCTGGGGGTATTATGTAAAGGACTTTTACTGATTCCCGCTCCCACGGGCAGGGCCGGATTTATTCTCTCTCTGCTGAGCCAAGGCCAGGTTCCTCAATGCGCCCCCCCTAACCATCAAACCCCCCCCCCCCCC
>NW_017307460.1:502629-507169 GCF_000935625.1 Nanorana parkeri | reverse complement strand
CCCCCCAATGGAGAATGGAAGACCTGCAGGCTGCATACAAGTGATCTCGGCGACATCGCCGGGATCACTCGTACAAAGCAAACGGCACCTTCCCCGCTGTACATTTAGCTCAGCTTGCCAGTAGCAGGGCTGAATGTAGAAAACAACTACCCGCCCGCTGCCCGGAACTGCATGTCCCGGGCGTCGGGAAATGGGAATTCTACACCCCTGCTGCCCCTCTACTCCCTGCTGCCCCTCTACTCCCTGCTGCCCCAAGGCCGGGCTTTGGTTGGCCTTGCGGGAAAACCGGCCCTGCCCACGGGCTCCGAGACCGATGCCAACAGGCTCTTACCCCCTCTCCGTTCTGGCAGTGTGAGGTTCACTGACATCACCATGTCTACTGCAGAGCCCATAGGCAAGGATTATACATGAGGATGCGGAGAGAGACAAGCCGAAGCATAGGAGGGGCGGGGGTTAAGGCCAACTGCCGGGGTTGCGGGGGTCAGGTAAGCAAAAGTCCTTTACACAGCAAGGGGGGAAGAGAGGCTGCAGGCGGGTCAGAGGTTGGGGTAAGTATTTCTTCGTTATTTCAGACCCTAGACATAATCGAGTAGTTGACCCTTGCACTACAGGGGTAGCCCCACTACAAGGGGTAGAGATAGACCTTCATACAAGCCTGTGACGCATGAGCACTTATCAGTGATGGGGCTGTGTTCATTTATCTTTCATGGAATAACATAATTTAGGGGTTTTCTACAGGGAAATGGTCCGCCTTGAAATATTCCCCATACTGATGTATTGCTCCCATAACATAAGATTGTTCGAATTAGTGTAATCTAAGATAACGGGGATAAATCTGAGCTCGGCTATTACACAAATCCAGATGAAATATGACTTCATATCATGATTTATGTGTAGCTCAGTGATCTCATGGAGCCTCCACCCTTCCTCCAAGATAAAGGGGGATCATCGGGGCCTGCTGATACAAAGAAACAGCAATGTTCTCCATGAATCTTACTGACCAATCGCAGATCTTGTTTTATTTTCTTAGAGGATATGTAATAAGATTGGCCAAGATGGGAAAGTGTTCTGGTTTCCATTGTCCGGTTTTTATATAATTGCTCCCATCAGCTTTGAAGTGAAAACACGCCGTATGTAAAACCAATTTGTGTATATTAAATCCTCTATCGGGTTATTTTTGCAGTCTGCGTCCAGCGGGGGAGATTTCCCTTCGCTTCTTGTCCAGGAGCAGCAGCCGGAATTTGTTAGGAGAACCAGACTCGTTTTCCAGTCCCGACTCCCTTCCCTCTCTGCCTTCCTGGCCTGATACACCCCCTCATTGTACATACGTCACAAAACATAGCGCGATGGTGTCATTGCATACATGTCCATATACGTGGCCAGGAGGGTATATGAGGGAGCAAATAGTCATCCCCTCCCTGTAACCCCAACACTAACCCTCCCTGTAACCTTAACACTAACCCTCCCTGTAACCCTAACACTAACCCTCCCTATAACCCTAACACTATCCCTACCTGTAACCCTAACCCTAACCCTCCCTATAACCCTAACACTATCCCTACCTGTAACCCTAACCCTAACCCTCCCTATAACCCTAACACTATCCCTACCTGTAACCCTAACCCTAACCCTCCCTATAACCCTAACACTATCCCTACCTGTAACCCTAACCCTAACCCTCCCTATAACCCTAACACTATCCCTACCTGTAACCCTAACCCTAACCCTCCCTATAACCCTAACACTATCCCTACCTGTAACCCTAACCCTAACCCTCCCTATAACCCTAACACTATCCCTACCTGTAACCCTAACCCTAACCCTCCCTATAACCCTAACACTATCCCTACCTGTAACCCTAACACTAACCCTCCCTATAACCCTAACACTATCCCTACCTGTAACCCTAACACTAACCCTCCCTATAACCCTAACTCTCCCTGTAACCCCAACACTAACCCTCCCTATAACCCTAACACTGCCCCTCCCTGTAACACTACCCCTCAATGTAACCCCAATACTAACCCTCCCTGTAACCCTAACACTAACCCTCCCTATAACCCTAACACTGCCCCTCCCTGTAACACTACCCCTCAATGTAACCCCAATACTAACCCTCCCTGTAACCCTAACACTAACCCTCCCTATAACCCTAACACTGCCCCTCCCTGTAACACTACCCCTCAATGTAACCCCAATACTAACCCTCCCTGTAACCCTAACACTAACCCTCCCTATAACCCTAACACTGCCCCTCCCTGTAACACTACCCCTCAATGTAACCCCAATACTAACCCTCCCTGTAACCCTAACACTAACCCTCCCTATAACCCTAACACTGCCCCTCCCTGTAACACTACCCCTCAATGTAACCCCAATACTAACCCTCCCTGTAACCCTAACACTAACCCTCCCTATAACCCTAACACTGCCCCTCCCTGTAACACTACCCCTCAATGTAACCCCAATACTAACCCTCCCTGTAACCCTAACACTAACCCTCCCTATAACCCTAACACTGCCCCTCCCTGTAACACTACCCCTCAATGTAACCCCAATACTAACCCTCCCTGTAACCCTAACACTGACCCTCCCTGTAACCCCAACACTAACCCTCCCTGCAACCCTAACACTAACCCTCCTTATAACCCCAACACTAACGCTCCCTGTAACCGCAACACTAACCCTCCCTGTAACCCCAACACTAACTCTCCCTGTAATCCTAGCACTAACCCTCCCTGTAACCCGAACACTAACCCTCCCTGTAACCCTAACGCCAATCCTCCCTGTAACTCTAGCACTAACCCTCCCTGTAACCCCAACACTAACCCGCCCTGTAGCCCTACACTAACCCTCCTCTGTACCCTAACACTGAGCCTCCCTGTAACCCCAACACTAACCCTCCCTGTAACCCCAACACTAACTCTCCCTGTAATCCTAGCACTAACCCTCCCTGTAACCCGAACACTAACCCTCCCTGTAACCCTAACGCCAATCCTCCCTGTAACTCTAGCACTAACCCTCCCTGTAACCCCAACACTAACCCGCCCTGTAGCCCTAGCACTAACCCTCCCTGTACCCTAACACTGACCCCCCTGTAACCCTAACACTAACTAGGGTTGCCACCTGTCCAGGATTCACCCGGACAGTTCGGGTTTTGAGTTCTGTGTCCAGGTTTCATGGCAGAAGAAACCCGGACACAAGATTCTAGGCAGACTGGGGTGACCAAAATTAAAATAGAGGCTACTGACCCCCCACTGAAAATAGCCACAGCTGTGATATTTATATATGAATCGGGGGATTTACATATGAATAAGCCGTGACTTATTCTCCCAAAAAATGTCAGCGCATCTCTATAGTGTGTTTGGGTTTCGCTTGAAGAAAAGGTGGCAACCCTAACACTAGCCCCCCCTGTAACCCCAACACTAACCTTCCCTGTAACCGTAACACTAACCCTCACTGTAATCCTAACACTAATCCTCCCTGTGTCTCTAACACTAGGGCCACTAGAAGGTGCTGAGGATCATGGGAACTGCCTGTGCTCCTACGTTATGGCCACTAGAAGGTGCTGAGGAGCATAGGAACTTCCTGTGCTTCTATGCGTTATGGCCACTAGAGGGAGCTGAAGAGCATAGGAACGTTCTGTGCTCCTCGGCTCCATCTAGTGGCAATAAAGAGGTGTGAATCTTGTTCACATAGCTGTTCACTGAGTGAAAGGGTTGCAGTATAACTCAACCCCTATAAGATACATTATACCTGCAAATAAAGGGCTGAAAAACTTAGGTAATAAAAGGTTTGTTTTCCATCTGGTGGGTAGGAAGTGTGGGAATACGATGCACTTCATATTCTACATATTCTGAGACAGTAAACTCCCACAAAGAGATAGCTCAATCTTTCTATATTAAAGACCCTATTTATAAAAATTAAACCCATTGGCAATGGTCCCACACCAGAAATCCTCGTCCGGGTGGACTGCCCCTTTAATTCCAGGTTGGCAGCTCGTGAAGATCTGTTTTGTTTTTTTTTTGGTCTCCGGGAAATTTGTTTTTCATTTACGGTGAAAGTGGCGCGGCTTTCTAAAACTTGCTGGGAAAGTCTTCGATCTGTTTTTCCTCCCGCGGTCGGATGTTTGTCTTTGGTATAAAGCATGCGGTTTGTATGTTGTGTAATAACGGCTTCTTTTAAATGACTCATTAAGCGTCGTATTAAAACGCGGCGCTATTTGAAGGTCACCCCCAATCAATTTCCAAGTCACACCAGGCAGGAAAAATGCAACACAGCTCAAGTTCAGACCCGAAAATGTACAACAGATGCGTAACCAAGCGAGAATCGCCTGTTATTTTCTAATGATACTGTTTATTAATGAGAGTAAGAACATCACCAGTCTAAACATACCTACCGGAACTTTCTATTGGGTCTCTAAATAGGGCTTTTAAAGAGCATGTGAACCCCCAACGATGAGCTTCTCTTCTTGGCTCCCTTTCAGTCCGTTACATATCCCATTGGAAGCATTTTGTTATCTGCTCCCCTGATGGATTTT
>NW_017307460.1:477915-502190 GCF_000935625.1 Nanorana parkeri | reverse complement strand
GTAAGTGGGGATGAGCTTCCGGATGGGTTCAGCCATGATGAGCTTGATGCAAACCCAAGCTGTTGACAGTTTGGCAAACGGACAAAAGATTTGGCCAGTTCTCCGGCTCGCCAAACCTCCATCTGTAGCCAGAAAAACTGTGCAGCCCCCATATTGTGGTTGGTTGAGCTGTACAGCACCATTGGTTGCTAGGATGCTAGCATCTGGGCTACACACAGGTTACTATGATACAGGTGTGTGCGCCATAACAACCTATGACGTTGTGTGGCCACTAGCGTCATGGCAACCAAGGACACTGTGCAGGCCCTGGCCGGGCCCCCCTGTGCCCGGGCCCAATAGTGGCCGCCTGGATCGCTGTGGCGATTGTTACGCCGCTGATCCTATGCGCTTTGCTACTTTTATTTTCACAGCGATCATTAATTTGGGGTGTAACCAGCGATAAGAGTGAGTAATCCCCGGAACAATTGGCAAGCTTGTTTTCTTAGTAACAAAACACTGGAGGATTTATTTTTGGGGGTGATTGGCAGGAACAGCCGTTATTAGCGCCCTTCGTGACAGCGCTCCCTCTCCGCATGAATCCTCATTTCTTAATAGATTTGTCAATGTTAGTGCAGCATTGGATTCGGGTCAGATCCAAGCTGTGCTTTGCTGTCATAGGTCTTGTGCGTATTTGTTTCCAAGGGATTATGTCTATTGGTGCTGAGATATCCACAGCTGCAGCTCTATGCAGGGTGGACATACACGATACCAGGGCTAGACAACCTCGGCACTGCAGCTGTGGTGGAACTACATATCTCACCAAGTCTTTGGCTCTGGGAGTCATGCCCTGTGGCTGTCAGAGTCTTGCAATGCCTCATGGAACATGTAGTTCCGCAACAGCTGGAGTGCCTGGGTTGCCTACCCCAACACTGTACCAAAAAATGTGGACACCTGACCGCCACACCTACTATATGGTCAAAGGTATGAGGTCACCTGACCAACACACCTACTATATGGTCAAAGGTATGAGGTCACCTGACCACCACACCTACTATATGGTCAAAGGTATGAGGACACCCGACCACCACTCCCCCCCCTCTCCTATGATCTGGAGAAGCAGAGATGGGTTCCACAGCCCTAACACACTTTCTATACTAGGGAGAAAACGATGCTCCTCTATAGATAGAGTACAGTTACCCTAGGGCAGGAAATGGGTTGCTGGCAGGATTATCGGGTGAAAACCTAATGCAGCCACCACCAGATTTAAGGACTGGTAAGTAGGGATGAGCTTCAGGATCGGGTCAGCCATGATGAGCTTGATGCAAACCCAAGCTGTTGACAGTTTGGCAAACGGACAAAAGATTTGGCCAGTTCTCCGGCTCGCCAAACCTCCATCTGTAGCCAGAAAAACTGTGCAGCCCCCATATTGTGGTTGGTTGAGCTGTACAGCACCATTGGTTGCTAGGATGCTAGCATCTGGGCTACACACAGGTTACTATGATACAGGTGTGTGCGCCATAACAACCTATGACGTTGTGTGGCCACTAGCGTCATGGCAACCAAGGACACTGTGCAGGCCCTGGCCGGGCCCCCCTGTGCCC
This sequence comes from Nanorana parkeri, assembly GCF_000935625.1. NCBI lineage: Eukaryota > Metazoa > Chordata > Amphibia > Anura > Dicroglossidae > Nanorana > Nanorana parkeri. The sequence goes on along the minus strand of NW_017307460.1, from coordinate 500,610 downwards.
GGGCCCAATAGTGGCCGCCTGGATCGCTGTGGCGATTGTTACGCCGCTGATCCTATGCGCTTTGCTACTTTTATTTTCACAGCGATCATTAATTTGGGGTGTAACCAGCGATAAGAGTGAGTAATCCCCGGAACAATTGGCAAGCTTGTTTTCTTAGTAACAAAACACTGGAGGATTTATTTTTGGGGGTGATTGGCAGGAACAGCCGTTATTAGCGCCCTTCGTGACAGCGCTCCCTCTCCGCATGAATCCTCATTTCTTAATAGATTTGTCAATGTTAGTGCAGCATTGGATTCGGGTCAGATCCAAGCTGTGCTTTGCTGTCATAGGTCTTGTGCGTATTTGTTTCCAAGGGATTATGTCTATTGGTGCTGAGATATCCACAGCTGCAGCTCTATGCAGGGTGGACATACACGATACCAGGGCTAGACAACCTCGGCACTGCAGCTGTGGTGGAACTACATATCTCACCAAGTCTTTGGCTCTGGGAGTCATGCCCTGTGGCTGTCAGAGTCTTGCAATGCCTCATGGAACATGTAGTTCCGCAACAGCTGGAGTGCCTGGGTTGCCTACCCCAACACTGTACCAAAAAATGTGGACACCTGACCGCCACACCTACTATATGGTCAAAGGTATGAGGTCACCTGACCAACACACCTACTATATGGTCAAAGGTATGAGGTCACCTGACCACCACACCTACTATATGGTCAAAGGTATGAGGACACCCGACCACCACACCTACTATATGGTCAAAGGTATGAGGACACCTGACCTCCACACCTACTATATGGTCAAAGGTATGAGGACACCTGACCACCACACCTACTATATGGTCAAAGGTATGAGGACACCTGACCACCACACCTACTATATGGTCAAAGGTATGAGGACACCTGACCACCACACCTACTATATGGTCAAAGGTATGAGGACACCTGACCACCACACCTACTATATGGTCAAAGGTATGAGGACACCTGACCACCACACCTACTATATGGTCAAAGGTATGAGGTCACCTGACCACCACACCTACTATATGGTCAAAGGTATGAGGTCACCCGACCACCACACCTACTATATGGTCAAAGGTATGAGGACACCCGACCACCACACCTACTATATGGTCAAAGGTATGAGGACACCCGACCACCACACCTTCTATATGGTCAAAGGTCTGAGAACACCTGACCACCACACCTACTATACAGCTAAAGGGGCTTGGGGTGTAGGTATTGAACGTTACCTCTGGCTCCGGCTGGTGTCCTGTCCAGCTCACTGATGCCATTGGTTGCCAGGAGCTGGGCGGGACTGATAAAGTCTCAGGTCCGATGGAATGATAGAACACCGGCATCCCGTCCAGCTCAATGACATCACTGGTTGCCAGGGGATAGGCAGGACGACGGCAACCTGGGACACTCTGGGCAGAAAGGAGGCACCCCCCACGAGACCCAGAGAGATGCCTCAATATAGGGATGGCCCTGAACCCAACAATATTTGCATAACTCCTCCCAAGAGCCAGCCCACTGCTGGCATAGGGACTAATGGCTCTTGAGTGAAGCGCTGAGGCAGGGCGCTGTGATGTTTTCAGGAAGCTAAGTTTAATTTAAAAATGTCATTCGCATATTAATGAGGGGGAGAGGGAAGTACCCTGGAGGGCAAAGTGGCTTTAAGTGGCTTTGAGCGACCCTGCACGGGCAAAGGAAGAGGTCCCTTTCAAAATGGCGGACCAGGAGCAGGAACAAAAGGGGAAATAATAGGAAATATAATTTATTACAATGAAGATTCTTTCAGGAAGTGAAAGCGATCTCGCCCTGCAAAGCCGGACACGGTGGAGCTTCAGGGGAGTTTCCCCGCTTCCACTACAGATCACTTCTTCTACATCTGTAAACATTCATTAACATCACCATGAAAACGCAGATTTCACGCCGGCAGATGTTACTATTTACAGCTTCTTTCACTTAAAAAAGTCAGGACCCCTTTTTTTTTTTGGCGTTGAATCGCTGAGACGCAAAGTGTGGAAACACTCGAAGCCGCGATGTCATAAATTACAAAGGGATTTCCCCCCTCCCCCTAAATGGTCATCTGTTTCATGAGACGACATGAACATCTTACAGGATGACCCCGGGAAAGTGGATGAAAACACCCCTCAGATCACTGGAGTACTGAGAACACTTCCAGAGACATGAAGGCGCCGACCTCTTTTTGAAGCTGATGTAAAATATCCTCTGTTTGTAGGAAGCAGAGGATGCATATGTAATGATCTTCTATGTGTGGGAAGCAGAGGATGCATATGTAATGATCTTCTATATGTAGGAAGCTGAGGATACATATGTCATGATCTATCTGTAGGAAGCTGAGGATGCATCTGTAATGATCTCTATGTGGGAAGCAGAGGATGCATATGTAATGATCTTCTATGTGTGGGAAGCAGATGATGCATATGTAATGATCTCTATGTGGGAAGCAGAGGATGCATTTGTAGTGATCTCTATATGTAGGAAGCAGAGGATGTATACGTAATGAGCTTCTATATGTAGGAAGCTGAGGATGCATATGTAATGATCTTCTATATGTAGGAAGCAGAGGATGCATATGTAATGATCTCTATGTTTAGGAAGCAGAGGATACCTATGTAGTGATCTCTATATGCAGGAAGCAGAGGATGTATACGTAATGATCTTCTATATGTAGGAAGCTGAGGATGCATATGTAATGATCTTCTATATGTAGGAAGCTGAGGATGCATATGTAATGATCTTCTATATGTAGGAAGCAGAAGATGCATATGTAATGATCTATCTGTAGGAAGCTGGGGATGTATATGTAATGATCTTCTATATGTAGGAATCAGAGGATGCATATGTAACGACCAAATGCCTTTGTGAATAGAAAAGATACAAATGATCAATGCTCGAGTGATTTTAGGATACCTTTCATTACTCCGGTGATGCTGCCTAAAAGGGATGTAGGATTCCTTCCTCCATGTACGTGTGCCACAAGTGGTAATGGCTTCCTCTTCCTCGATCCCAAAGATGGAGTCTGAGCTCCCAAGATGCTCTTGTTCTTCTTCTCCAGATGTTGGATCTGCTGAGTCACACTCCTTCTGCACGTTGGCCCAGACGAACATGCAGAGCATGTTCGGCTAATTGAAGTGCAGCCGAAGGCAGCTGATGTACGGCAGATTTTAGCCAATGTATGGGTGAATCAGCCGTACAAGGCCGAAGTGAATAGCCGAACATCGTTCAGCTCACTTCACTTCGGCTCGGCTATTCACTCGGCTGCCTTCGGCAGCTTTGTGAATGACCCCCTTAGTGTTATGATCCGGGGTCGCTTCAGTTGGTCAGGTTCAGGTTCAGCAATGTTATGTCCCTGAAAAATGAGGTCAGCTGCCTCCTTGAATATACTGTACATTCAGTATATTCGGGGAGGCAGCTGACCTCATTTCTCCATGGTTCCATGCCATGCCCAGGTTCTTCCATCAATGGATTTTTTTTTTCCTGATGGCACATTGGGAATATTCCAAGATGACAATGCCAGGATCCATCGGGCTCAGATTGTGAAAGAGTGGTTTAGGGCAGGGACGTAACTAGAAATCACAGGGCCCCATAGCAAAATTTTGCATGGGGGCCCTGCAATTTCTAGTTACACCACTTGAGATCCCACACAGTCCACCACTCTCTATGGTGGGCTCTGCAGGGTCTCAGGTGGGCTGGTCACACTCCTTACCTATTCGCTTCCTCCTCCGTCGCCAGGCCCGTCTCCTCCTCCTCCACAGGGCCCCATAGCAAAATTTAGCATGGGGCCCTGCAATTTCTAGTTACACCCCTTGCAGAGTCCACTTGAGATCCCACACAGTCCACCTGGGGGTGACCCTGCAGAGCCCACCGTAGACTCTCTATGGTGGGCTCTGCAGGGTCTCAGGTGGGCTGGTCACACTCCTTACCTATCCGCTTCCTGCTCTGTCGCCAGGCCCGGCCTCCTCCTCCACTGCCGGGTCCAGCCTCCTCCTCCACCGCCGCTGCTGGCTCTCACTGACTCAGCAACGGCTGCAAAGAGGAACGCGCCGCTGCACAGATCCTCTTCACAGCTGCCAGTGACAGTCAGCAACATGAGATGCCATAGCGACCCAGGCGGCCCGCATGGCATCAGGGATGTCCTGGCCGGGCCCCTCTGTGCCCCGGTCCCCATAGCCAGTGGTGTATCTATGTTTTTCGCTGCCCCAGGCAAGACTCGCTTCGGCCGCCCCCCCCCCCCCCCCCCCCCCCCCCCCCCCGGCTGACCTGCACTTGTGACGCCGATCCAATCACGAGCTAAAGCAGAGAAACCGGCACTCCAAATTTGCAAAATACGTCTATTTATTGAGGTGCACCGTGGTAAAAAACAACGAACATTTCGGGGTCACAAAGGATCCCCTTCATCAGGTAAAAACATACAGTGTGATCCAATCACCTCGCCACTTCCTGGGTCACAGAGCCGCTGTTCGCCCGCTGCAGCAGGATCATTTCAGTGGCCGCCTGCTGCTCTTCAATCTTCGGGTCAGTACCTCACCATCGTCTACGCTGTCAGCCTCCCGCCCTCCCACCTTCTTCACAAGCACCCCCAAACAAAAACGGGCTCCCGCTCTCCCCCCCCCTTTACACACCGTAGAACAAGGCGTTTGACTACGGCCGCCCCCCAGCTAGGGTTGCCACCTTTTCTTCAAGCGAAACCCGAACACTCTAGCAACGCGCAGAAATTTTTTGGGGAGCATAAGTCGTAGCTTATTCATATGTACATAGCGCCGCCCATTCATATGTAAATATCACAGTTGAGACTGTTTTCAGTGGGGGGGCCAGTAGCCCCTATCTTAATTTTGGTTGCCCCTGTCTGCCTGACATCGTGTGTCCAGGTTTCTGATGCCATGAAACCCGAACACAGCATTCAAAACCCGGACTGTCCGGGTGAATCCTGGACAGGTGGCAACCCTACACCCAGCAAGGTGCCGTCCTAGGCAAACGCTTTGTTTGCCCTCGCGGTAAATACGCCTCTGCCCATAGCGCCCGCCTGGGTCGCTGCGGTGATTGTTACGCCACTGGTTCAGGGAGCATGAGACATCATTGTCACACATGGATTGGCCACCACACCAGACCTTAACCCCACTGAGAGTCTTTGGGATGTCCTGGAGAAGACTTCACGCCGTGGTCTGACTCTCCCATCATCACTACAAGGCCTTGGTGAGAAATAATGGAATATCGGATGGAAATAAATGTTGTGACATTGTATAAGCTTATAGAAACGATGCCGAATGTGTGCCGTAATCAAAGTTAAAGGCGTTCCAACTAAATATTACAGCGTGTGACTTTTGTTTTCGGGCCAGGCAATGTGTATAATTGCAAATTATCGATGGGAACACTTATAAAAAAAAAAACTCCATAAAACCTACGAAAGTCTAAAATCTCTAGTTGGGAGGCACCGGAGCCGCATGCTTACATAAGGACGCAGTGCGGTCTAACCGCGGATATATCATTTTCTGAAGCAGACTATAAACACTTTGAGAAATGACAACTTGTGCAAAGTCTTCCGTTTAAAGAACAGTTACGAGTCTTCTCACACCACCAGAATTCGTCTCTTTCCAAATATTCCACGCCGCGCCTCCTTCTGTGCATGGAGTCAGGGTCGGCTTTTCTGGGGTGTAAAGTAATATCTTCAATTTCATAATGAGCTCTTATTACCGTCCCTGCTAATTATCCTCCAATCCCCGGGAATAATGATTTACAGACGGCGGCTTCTGTGGCTTGTATTATACCTTCCGGTAATTGCCGTTGTGTAAATTTGCGGTTTGTACCGCACAGTCAGCAGTAAACAATGTCTTTGTCACAAGAAACAAAATATGGGACGCACGTTCCGGGCGACGTGATCATAACGACGGAAAGAACTGCTTAGGAGAGTGTGTTGGTCTTATAAATCCGGGTCGCTAGCTGTTGAGGAACTGGGAGAACCAGGGTGAAGGTTTTCGGCCTCACACTGGAATCGGCCCCAACGTACAGCTCCGTGCTGCGTGCACGGCCGTACCGAGCAGCTCCCGGGAAGTACAGTTGCTGTATGTGATTACTACGCAGCCCCCGTCCTTCTCTATGGGACTACGTGGCCATATGCCCCCCTACGCTCACCTCAAGTGCAGGTCCGCAGGGGTGCGTGTTTCCTGGCAAGGACGCAGACAGGATCCATCCTGTCAGCGTACGAGTACGCTCACGCGCACCCGCACGGACGTGCATGGCGGGTGAGCGTAGTGGACCGTACGGCCTCGTAGTCCCCTAGAGAAGGACGGGGGCTGCGTACTAATCACACGCAGCAACTGTACTTCCCGGGAGCTGCTCGGTACAGCCCTGCACCCAGCATGGAGCTGTACATGCGGGCTGAATCCAGTTTGAACAAGCCCTTCAAGCTGGACCCTAAATGGGCTCGAGGGCTGTTCAAAGGTTTTTAAAGCAATTTTTATGCGAATACAACGAACGGCATTAAATGCGTTCTGGTGAAACAAAGAGTGGGTGGCAAACAGCTAAATACACAGATAAAATACATATTGGTGAACTAGTTTATCTACCAAACACGTGGAAATTCCATTTAGGAAGCCTTTTGATCCACATAGCTCTTCCAGACTGCATAGGCCGGTTTGAGACCTCACTTTTTTCTCCTGACGTTAAGCAATACAGCATGGTCTAGGCTCCACCCGCCACGAAATGATTGACAGAATGTACAGAAGTGGCCAAAAGGAGACTCATTTTTTTTTCAGTTAAAGTTGAATTTCCCACCTTTACCTTTGCACTTTGCTCTGAATGAAAAACGCCCCTCGTATTTGTCTATGTTCTTCCTTGCCACTTTGTTCCTCCTTCAGAGCCTTCATTAAATAACTGGTCCTTTCAGGTATGTGGGGTATGTGACTCCTCCCTCCAAGGTCTCAGTGCATAGTTGCCAACTGACCTGTTTTTTTTTGGGTGGGACAGTCCCGCATCATCACCCACTTTCCTGCCAATGCTGTGTTGCACGCCATGTCAACCTTCCACCTTACTTGGGTTACTGCACATGCGCAGTAACTAAAAAAAAACAATAATTGTGGGGATAAGGGGTCATGCATGGATAGTCCCAGCTTATTTAGAGGTAAAGTCTGGGTGGGACCAACAAATAAACTGGTTGTGATGTATGGTCCCTGCATATTTAAAGGTGGAGTCTGGGTGGGTCCAACTCATGAAGTGGGTGTGGTGGATGGTCCCCGCATATTTAAAGGTGGGGTTTGGGTGGGTCAAACTCATAAAGTGAGTGTGGTGGTTAGTTGCTGCATATTTAGAGGTGGGGTCTGGGTGGTACCAGAAAATAAAGTGGATGTGGTGGATGGTCCCCACATATTTAGAAGTGGGGTATGGATGAGTCCAGCCCATGAAGTGGGTATGGTGGTGGGGGTCTGGGGTCTGGATGAGACCAACAAATAAGTTGGTATGGTGGATGGCCCCTGCATATATAGAGGTAAGGTCTGGGCAGGTCAAACCCATAACGTGAGTATGGTGGTTGGTCCCTGCTATTTAGAGGTAATGCATGAGTGGGACCAACAAATAAAGTTGGTGTGATGGTGTATGGTCCCTGCATATTTAGAGGTGGGTTATGGGTGGGTCCAGCCCTTGAAGTTGGTATGGTGGATGGTCCCCACATATTTAGAGGTGGGGTCTGGGTGGGACCAACAAAAAAAGTTGGTGTGATGTATGGTTCCCATATATTTCGAGGTAAGGTCTGGATGGGACCAACAAATAAAATGAGTGTGATATAGGGTGCTTGCATATTTAGAGGTTGGATCTGGAAGGGACCAAGCCATAAAGTGGGTCATATTTGGGTGCAGACACCTGGAAAGTGGTTGGATGAAATGCAGACAGTGTCCCAAGCTCCAGGACCACATAATGTTGGCAAGTATGTCAGTGACCAATTGCCAGGCCTAAACACTGTCACGTGAGGAGCCCTACCCTGTGTAATCTCTGACCCTGTCCAGCACTGAGCGTACACAGAGTTAGGATTCCAATAGAGGACCTGAGTGTCAGGGAAGCAGCGGGGGTTCTTCTTACAATAGAACCTGCCATGTTGTGATTTGGAGCTTCTTCAAGGTTCTATGTGGGAAAAAAATAAGCCTTGCTATGCTGCAGTTGAATAATGTTCCTGCCGGGACCAACTAATTACACATTCTTCCCCAAGCTTTATAGGCAGAGCGATCATCTCTTCACAACTCCGAGCCGTGTGTAAACAGTAAATCTATAGCACGGCTAGAACACAATTTACTGTAAGAGAAGTGACGGCTCAGGAAAAAGCAGAATGTCATCCTTGGCAGGAGAAAATCTACCGAGCCCAGATGAAAACCACATTCTGCGACTCCACGGAGTGAAATCATGTATCTTGGTTATATTTTGATTCAATTTGAGACTTAATATGTTCTTGGCTCTGAAGCCACTACTTATGAGTTTGCCCTCTCAGCATCCACGTCAGGAGAAGCTAAATTTCAGTTCCACCATAAGCACCGCACCTGAGACCAGCTTCATGCTTTTGAGTTTTGGTAGCCACAACGTGCGGTCTTGTACCATGCTGCCGTTGGTGTGTTTCAGTGCCTTTAATCCTGAATGGCACCCTAATACATTATTTATCCCTGTGCTGATATACCTCTGATAGGAGGGAACCCTTTTGGATTCATGTGATACCCCAACACCTTGCAGTGCACCCAGGGCGGCTTCCCCGCTGTACATTTAGCTCGGCTTGCCCAAAGCAGGGCTAAATGTAGAAAACGACTACAAACCCGGCGCCCGGAACAGTATGTCCCGGGCATTAGGAGATAGCAATTCCACACACCTGTTGCCCCTCTACTCCCTGCTGCCCCGAGGCCGGGCCTTTTTTGGCCTTGTGGGAAATCCGGCCCTGAGTGCACCTCAACGCACAATAACGTACCACCATACCATGTGATGCAATGCCAACAAATGGTCAGGTCTGGATTGGGTGTGTTGGAGGCCCATTCAAAATGAATGAGCTGCCTTAACAAAATGTGCTTAAAATGTGTGCACAGTAATGCCCCACAAAGGTCTAAATGGGGCCTGAAGCCCATTTGTGTAGACATAGCACCCAACAAAAGGTGAATACTGTAGCGGGAGCTGCTTTTTTTTATTTTGGAACTCTTTATTAAAGAGTTTAGCTTTAATTCACACAAATTTGTGTTTGGGGTTCATACTGAGACATCGGTGGTCACCTCTGTATTTATAGGGCAGGGGTTGGCAAACTCTGGCCCTCCAACTGTGGTGAATCTACAAATACCATCATGCATCTGCCTCTGGGAGTCATGCCTGTGGCTGTCGGCATCTTGCAAATCCTAATGGCATATGTAGCCTCACTACAGCTGGAGGGCCAGAGTTTGCTTACCCTTGATATGGAGGGTCTCAAGTGTAGCCCTTGATATCCCCCTTATGCTTTAACCCATCACCACTCTATCAAAAACAAAAAAAAGTTTTGTCTTTGGACAGGGCCATTCCTACCGTGAATGCCACCAGGGGCTGTGGAGTTGGGGAATTTGGTTGCTGCTGATAGAGCTTTCAGGTTGGGGTGCCTACCTCACTGACGTCCATCCCTGGTTGCCAGGAGTTCAAGCCCAGAGCATCCCACTCAGCTCCCCGGAAACCGATGAGGTCTGTGAGCTAAGTGGAAAGCCGGACAGAGTGGACAGAGCGTCCCGGTTGCTAAGAGCTCTTGGCAACTTGGGATGCTGTGGCTGCCTCCCTACGTTGAGAGCTTCAGGCTGCCTCTCATTATAGGGATGGCCCTGGCTTTGGATACACTGGAATCAAACAGACTGAGAAGCAGATGCCTTCCTTGTTCTTAGTCCTTGCCTGCAGTTAAAGTGCAGCTGCAGACCAGCTGAATACAAACAGAGCAAGAGTCTGGCCTTGACCTGTGATAAAAAGACACATATTTTTGCATGCCTGGATCCATTAAAATAGCTCATGTGCTTTAAAAATACAGTTACCTTATACATAGCAGCTGCATAACAAACCTTTGTGCACGCATTTTTATGAATGCCATGCACATTTCTCCATGCACACTTCCGGTCATCTCATCCTTAGTCAGGAGCCTTTCTTGTTAGGGATGTCCTCATACCTTATAGCCCTGGTGCCCAACCTCTGGCCCTGGCACCACAGATCTTTCGGGGCCCCTGTCTGACAGCTTTCTGTAGCATCGCACTCCTTTAATATTACGTACAGCCCTTCGGTGATGTCAGGGGCCGCACTTGAACCCCCCTTTATCACGTACGTTGACCACCATGGCCTTCTAGTCTCCTGCAAAGCCGCCATTTCTTCTACAGCACTTTAATTCTTTGCGTATTTATTGCATTTCAAAAAAATTCCTCTGAACAATCAATCACACAGCGCTCATTCCTTACGGCAATCTGGAAGATTTCTTCCATTGTTCCCGGCAATTTATTATCCATCCATCCCCACAAATCATGAAATATTCTCCAGCGACCTCGTTAATCAGAACTAATTGTTAGAAAGTACAGATGTATGATGTTGGTTCCCTCTCCAATCATGCTGGGGGGGGGCGTCATTTAATGACCTCTGCGGCTGTTACTGTAAATTTTTTGTTTTTTTTAATAAGAATTTATATTCAAATGCCATCCAAATTTTTGGCAGGAACTCCGGCCTGATGTATATCAGTTTTTTTAAAACAAATGCAAATATTTTATGGCATAAATGAAAGGTTGGACTTTCTGGACTTGGTGGCCATGTGTGAGAACATTGAGACACTAGGTATGCTTGTCTTATCTTCCTTATATATTAATGGAGATGTAAACCCCAACAATGGACTTCTTTTATTGGCTCTCTGTTGGTCCGTTAAACATGACATTGAAAGTGTTTTGTATATCTGTTGGATCAGCGGGAACCCACTTCGCCCAAGCCTGCTGAAAACGATGACCGCCACTCCCTCCTCCCAACCCAATCTCTGGGGGGAGACTTTGGAACACAGCTGCAGAGCAGGGAATGCGCAACCGATTGGAGTGGAGCCTAGCCTCATCGCTCATCGCTATCTCAGCGCTGTATTGTGTACTATGCACACTTACTGTGTTAATTCAAGGCGTCTAATCAGCCCTCCCTGTTATCATCATGAACAATTAGTTCTTAAGTTACTGTAAAGCTAAACTCCATGCAGATATTAACCCCCCCCCCTCCCCCTTTAATCGGGGTATAGATTCATTAAAGCAGTGTTCTTATGATTCCAGACCTATAATTGATGCCCAGTATGTCCCCTTTTATCTAAATCAGCATTTCTCAACCAGGGTGCCATGGCACACCAAGGTGCCTTCTGACTTCCTCGGGGGTGCCTTAAAATTTTGAGATGGTAGGACTTTATCAAGTCTGTTTCTTCACTTTGGTCTCAGGTTTTAACAGACCCTGTCACCACTCCGAGCCTAAGATGAAGCCTAAGGTAAAGTAGTTATATTCAAGTAGTATCAATCCCCTATCTGATAGTTCAGCTTTTCTTTTAGTTCTATGTAGCCAGCTGCACTTGAGGCAAAGTTTTCTTTCTTTGGTACAAAAACATTTATCTTTATAGCACATTGCTGCCTCTGTGCAGCCTCTGAGCACTTTCATAGATGCCAACAGTCCCGCATTTGCCAGGACAGTTCCGCATCTTGGACCTCAGATGAAGTGTCCTGGGCCATGTCCCGGGATCACAGTGTCACCGTTATTTGAGTTACTGCGCATTTGCACATTGCAATTGGCCACATTGCCAGGGGAATGTGAAAACACAAGACACATCACACTAGAATTTGGGGCACCACACCCTACCTTCACTTCTACTGCTGACTCCTCACTGACACTAAGTCAGCAAAACCCAACGTAGCAGACAACTGCTTTGCATGACTTGTAGACACCACCTTGATGGTTATGTAGCCCCCCAACATGTCACCTTTACATCTGCAGTTTGATACCTCACTAGGATATTTAAATTTTTCCAGGGATATCAACAATTCCATCCCCTCAACCAGTGTACAGGAGAGTATTGATTGGATGGGAGAGTTGTGTGCTTCTAAGACATGGGCCATTTATCAGCAAGTTCAACTTAAAATTACATTTCTTGGCTGATAGTCAACCATTGTATGGATATTGCAACGATTGCCCTATTCTGGACTGACACAATTATTGTAAGTTGATGGAGTCTACTAGCGTTTGCCTTCAACAAGGGAGTTATCCTGAATCCAAGGTTCCATTGCCTCCTCCGCCCTTGTAAGCACAATCTTCATCTCTGGAAACCTTTTATAAGCCTGTAGTAATATGCCACAAACAGTCTCTGGCGCAGGCACGACCTGACTGTCCTCAGATATTCCATACCAGCCAGCTGTTTCTTAAACACGAAAGGCCTAATTGGTCAACTGCTCATGTTTAGCCTATAAAGCAGAGCGGGGAACCAAACTGCAGACACTTAAGCTTCCAGCTTATGAGGGTTTACCAATAGGGACTGGACAATGTTTTCTAACTTCTAACCAGGAGCCTCGGAGAGGGGTGTTTCTTCCATTGCCGCCCATTCCTGACAATTACAGCTGGGTCAGGAGATTGTCATCTAATGTCTATGGGCACCTTTAACCGCCGTGTTGACAGATCAAAGCACCATCTTTTGTTTTTGTGTCTGCAGTGTTTGTAAAATCTCAAACAAAAAGAGGAATGGCATTTTGTTGTTGAAAGTATATTTTATAGCTGCCAAGAAAAACAGTCTGCTGAAAACTAGAAAAGTACCAACGCATGAAAGGAAAACTAAATTGAGGGAATACATTAAAGGTGCTTTTTTAAATATCTGCCTATTTTCTTTTTTCCTATAAAGGGCGTTTAGAGTATTTTCAATACTTTTAGGTTTACATAGAAAAAGAGTCTCCTAGCAGGTCCCGGGCAATGAATAACAACTGGGTGGAGCGGCCGGCTCCGCCCAGCTGTTATTGATTAATGACAGTTCAGCATCCCCAGGCCATTTGGGGACGCTGATCTGTCATTACAGCTGGGTGGAGCGAGCCGTGAGATCACAGCTGGCTCCGCCCAGCTGTCATTTGCGTGAAGAACACTCGGCCCTTTGGCCGACCTTTCTCTACGCTTCGGCTGTCACTACGGCTCAGCCGAGCTGAAGCATATGGGTTCGGTTCGGCTGAGCCGCTCAGCTGCCTTCGGTTGCTGTACGGGATTTTGTGAATAGCCCGTACAGCAGCCCTTCGGTTCGACTGAACCGAAGGGCAGAGGCGGCCGAAGTGAGCCGAAGGATCAGCCGAAGCTATGGCTAGATCCTTGGGCTCATTAGTGAATAACCCTCTATTCGACAGCCAACTCCTTGAAATCAATGTACTCCCTGTGTGGCTGACATCTTACACTATATCGCCTAAACTGTGGAGACACCAGACCATCCCACCTACCTATATGGTAAAAAGTAAGTGGACATATAATAATTAAGTAATAATGCTACAGCATACAAAGACATATTAGATAATCGTGTTCTTCCAACCTTGTGGCAACAGTTGGTGAAGGCCCTTTTCTGTTCCAGCATGACTGTCCCCTGTATTCAAAGCCAGCTCCATAAAGGCATGGCTTGACTAATTATTTTCGAGTGGAGGAACTCTGATAGGTTATACACAGCCCTGACCTCAACCCTACTGAACACTTTTGGGATGCATTGGAAGTGGGTCTTCTCATCCAGCATCAGTACCTGACCTCAAAAATGCTCTTTTGCCAGCATTGACACAAAATCCTGCAGACACACTCCAAAATCTTGCACAAAGCCTTCCTGGGAGAGTAGAGGGGGGGGGGGGGGGGAAAAAAAAAAGCCGGCATTGTGGTTTGGGTAAATATAACTTTGTTACTCTAGCTCCCTAGACAAAACGAGCACTTAACCCTTGCAGTGTGGGGATAACCCCATGGCAAGGGTTAATATTTTATTTGATCCTCTTCTCTTTGTTCTTCCATGGCTCAGTGCACAGACCAGACCCTACAACACAGCTGGTTTCCTCTTCACACAGTTGACTGGGGTGGAACTATTTAATGACATTTATGGAACGCCCACTCAATACACTGTTTATCATACCCATCTTAGGGCTTAGGTGGGACAATTGTCTTGGGTGGGGGGGCTTGATTCGATATTATTGTCTAATGAATGGGATGTCCAACATGCTTATATAGGTGTGACTGTGGGGTGTGCACTAACTATTGGTCATATAGTGTATCTCAACAGCTGCTAAGCAGAGGCAGAGATATCACGGATATCTCTGCCTCTGCTTATATCACGTTTATATCACATATCAAGATATCACGTTTCCCCTAAAAGCCAATCTACAAACCTCTCTATTTAATACAACAATAGAAAATACAGGAGAGGAAACTTATGAATTGTAAAGTCACTTTAAACTCTCCTGTAAGATTAGCAAGGCAATAATAGTTTAAAGTACGCACTCACTCAAAATACATAATAGTTTCCCATTAATGTTAAAGGATCGAATATCCAGGCCAAGTCATGCATGGGAAAATCCTAGTTATTGTGATATTAAGCACACAAAAAAAGACATCTATTAAGATAATAATCCCTTTTCGAATGATCGTGCTAGTGAACATTTAATTTAGTGTGAGACATGGATTGCCTAAAAAGGCCTATTAAGATTGCAGAAAGCAATAAAAACACGGTCTCTTATCAAATACAGGAATGTAATACTGTCAATCATGTTTAGGCAATTAAGCAAGTCTGCCCCCCAGGGAATCCCTAAACTGTAGAAGTAGACCATCGTGGGCCAGCTTGGCTCGGAACCATTGAGTTTCTGGAAGGGCCGATAATGGACCTAATCTCATCTTATCTTCTCAGTCATAAATTATGCTGTACACAACTGTGCAGGCCTGACTTGAGAAGTTAATCCATCATCTGGAGAACGCGGTCTCAGGGTGGAGTCCGGTGTGGCTCTGCCTTTTGTCTTGGCAGGCAGCAGTGCAAGATCGCTTCGGATGTTAAAATTGACGTAATTCACTGACACAAAGCAGATGTTTCTGTAAATGGCTGCAGCTGGCTGGTGCAATCCTGTGCCGATGACAAGCATAAGAGGGGAAACAGCACTGTGCGGTTGGAACTAGAATAAAAAAAAACCTGTTATTTGATTCTGAGACTCTTGAAAGTTTATATAAGACCTGCCGATAATGTATGATGAGGCCCTTAATGCAATGAGATTTGAGGACTTTTACAGAAGCCTTGGAAAGGGCAAGTATGTACACTAAATGGCCAATGTTTGTGGACACTTGACCTTCAGACCTTCAATACAGCCACTATATGTATACAGGTACTTCCAGGAAAGGGTAAGGTTAATGCTACACCATAAAAATAAATTTTAGACAATTGTGCACTTGCAAGCTTGCGACAACAGTATGAAGAATGTTGTTCTAGCATGACTGATCCCCTGTGTACAACGCCAACTCAGTAAAGACATTGGTTGACCAGTTTGGTCAGGAGGAACTTGAGTGACATGTACAAAGTCTTGACCTCAACTCAATGAAATGCCTTAGGGATGAATTAGAACCCAACTGGAAAACAGGTCTTCTCATCCAACTTTAGTACCTGACCTCAAAAATGCTTTTTTATCTGAACAGGCTGAAATTTACACTTGTGAAAAGTCTTCACAGAAAAGTGGAGGATATTTTAAGCTCAACCTAAAGTGCGCCAACTCCATATTAATGCCCATTGGTTAGTCCAACTAGCTCCTATAGGTGTGATTATTATTATTATTGAGGATTTATATAGCGCCAACAGCAGGGGTGTATCTACTGCAAGGCAAACTAGGCATTTGCCTAGGGCGGCACTTTCCAGGGGGGCAGCAGAAAATGCTGCCCCAAACAAATGAGGTGGAAAGAGCCGGACTTGCCTTAGGGCATACTGGGCACTTGCCCAGTGGGCTGAGGCTGGGCGGCACAGAATCAGGCAGCGGCGGCTGCCTAATGTGGCAAACTAGGCGGCCGCAAGTTCCTATGATCGGTTGACTAATTAGAGAGCTGCCTGGTGGATGGGAGGGCCCAGTGAGATGCGGTCCGGCTGGCTTCTTACAGGAGTGGAGGAGAAGCAGCGGGTGGTTCGGGGCTGGCCATAGCATGTGATCTGATGGTGGGATGTCCCAGAAGCAGGCTGGGGGACTGCAGTGTATCCTGTTGGTACTGATGGCACTTTGATCTGCAGGTAAGAGGAGCAGCACATGTATGCAAGGAAGAGGCTCTGCACAGTCCTCCCGAGACCCTGTACAGGCCACCATAGACCCCACATAGCCCACCATAAACCCTGCACAGCTCTCCCGAGACCACGTGTGTGCTATATGCAGTGACTGACAGGTTGTGCAAAATGTCCTAAACAGAAGAGATTTGGTTTTGTCACTACAGAGAGTCATGGAGCGCAAGGAAAAGAGGGAATTGGGCGGAATGGCAACATGACAGGGTGAGAAGGGGAGCCAGAGGGTAAAGGGTTAAAATACAGGAAACAGGGAGAAGGGGTGGCTTACCAGCTTGTAGGAGGTCCACAGGGGGGTGGGATTTCCAGAAGGGGTCGGCACATGGATCCCAGGATCATTCTGGAAGAGAAGACGCCGGGAGCAGAAGAGGAATTTCCCGCCCGCCCGCCCTGAAGGAGGTTTCGATTTTGTTTGCTCTTCCTTTATTGCTGTGTTTTGGGCTGTTTGAGTGGTTTGGGGTTTCGTATAGTCATGGCAGTCTGGTGGTGGTTTGGGGTCCTTGAGGGCGTTAGGGATGACGTGGGTTTATTGACCAGGATTGGTGACCCATCATAGGTGTGGTGTCCTTTAAGTGGTGGTTAGTTTGTTTGACCAGTTAGTTTTGGCGGTGAAGTGTCTGCGGTTTAACAGATATTGGTCCCCGAGGTGGTGGTTTGCGGCTGGGGGCCCTATTAGTAATATCTGAAGCCGCAGATACAGGTATGGGACGGCATTCCAGTTATTTGAAGCACCTTCAGGGATCCGCAAACCTGGGTTTAAACTGGATAAGTGTGTTAATTGGTTATGAGTATATATAGCAGAGTTATTTTTCTATTCAAGTTTGTATTTATTTTGATATGGTTATTAAAAATACAAGTGGCTGCTGTGGCCTTTGAAAATCCATACAAGTCTGGCGTGCCTTATTTTGAGGAGATTGGTGGTGGGGGGGAGGTCACAGTAGAAGAGGGGGTCCCTCTGAAAATACCCTTGTCATGTACTGCTCACTGCCCTCCTTGCTGGAGAGGAAGCTGTACCTGGGGACCTGCAGCCCAAGCATCTCCCTGCTTTCTCTTTATTCATCCTGCATATGTGTTGTTCTTCCACCATCATTCCTACTGCTTCTTGGCCATTATTCCACTAGTCATCAGCACACCAGTCAGCTCTGACATGAAGAAGCAAAGCCTTGCCTCTACCAAGATGGTCTTCCCTACACAGAAACAGTGTACAGAACAAGGCACTGCAAGTCAGTAATGGGGGAACGATCAGCTGCAGGGAGCCTACAGACAATACTGGTGACTAGTCATTTTCTTGGGTATGGATTAGAGTTTGTATGGGGGTTTGAGAAGATAGCCAGTTTTGCTATTGTTTTCTTGGCCAAGTACATGGTTCTAGTTACTGCTAGTTCCAGATGAGGGTCATCAAAGTGAAGCTCCAAATTCTCATCATACCCATCTGACTCCAGAGAGTAATAAAGGTGAAAGGCATGGTTAATTATTTTAAATACCTAGGTACACCTAGGGCACAGCAGGGAGTCTCTCTGGGAAAAGTCAAGTGTAAAGGAATCCAATGTACCCTATGTTATAGGAATCACTGTGTGAGTCTTAAGGAGGGACATGGAATTCACTTTGTCTATCCAAAGGCGTGTCTTGGGGTTTTTGAGGAGATAGTCACTGTGGTGCTGCTAGTTCCCTGGCCAAGATCAGGGTTCTAGTGACTGCTAGTTCCAGGTGAGGGTCATCAAAGTGAAGATCCAAAATTCTCAGGATAGCCATCTTTGACTCAGGAGACCAGTAAGAGTGAAATGCATGGTTAATGATATGAAAGACATCTTACTGGTATTGGACCAATGTAGGGCATATCCAGAACATCTGGATAAGATCCCCCTGTCTTGAGGTACACCTAGAGAACAATGGGGTTTTCTATTGGAAAAGTGATAAGTGTAAGGGAGTCTAATATACCCTATGTCATAGGGATCACTGTGTGAGTCTCAAGGACGGAGATGTCGACATCTGAGGTATTGTTTGCAGTTCTTCAAGCCACTGCCAATCTATAAACAGACTTAGGTCGCCGCTGTTCCACAAATGGGCCCAAACTTTGCATTTTTCCATTTCTTCTGGGTCCTGTCTCCAACCCTGATGTGGATGCCAATCGGACGCCAGGAAACTCACCCAACCTCATGGTATCCTACAACAGAGGATAGAGACAGGCAATGTCGCTCCAGATTGTACTCAGGGGGAGCATCAGTCAGTATGAAATGTAGCCAACTGGGATTTGACAATATGGCAAAGGCAGAACAGCCTCGAGGCCTCCCGAGGGTCGGGTGGTGTAGTAGCCCTCAGGGCCGTGTCGAGTGTCCCGGGGGCCATCGGGCCTTTAGAAGAACTGCGGGTGGAGGAGGCTGGCGTGGAGAGGAAGCGCTGAAGGGATGTCTGAGGGCGCTTGTCTTCGTTAGAACGGAGTTTGGTCTTCTGCGACATCAAAAAAGAGGGTTTGGGATGCCGTGATCAGCTGAAAAGTCTCAAGTGGTAGCAGAGCTCAGGCAATGTGCTTCTTCACTCCGCCATAGCCAGGCCACGCCCCCCGCTGGAAAAGTATTCTAATAATAATTCTTCTTTGCCACGTCCAGGCCAGAAGTTTCTGGTTCCTGTGGTTATTTTATTTTTTTTGGTCTCTCCCTTTCATTATTAGAGCCAAGTGCTTATTTAGATCTAATTGTTCCCATACTCCAACATGGCGTGCTGCTTGTCAGAATTATCTAATAATTGTATGCTATTAGGAGAAGGACATTTTCTAATGAAACTTTATATAAGCCATAAGTCTGTTTCTTGAAGCATTTGTTGGAGTTATATTGTTTCAAGTTCCAGTTTTTTCACGCGGGTCCCTGAATATTTCCTGAAGTCGTCAGCGCTAAGGGATCATGGATCATTCATCTCAAAGAGAACCAATCCTGATTGGGCTTATGGAAGAATCAGAATGGTCAGTCTTAAAGGGAACTTTTCATAAACCTGGGAAATTACAACTTAGAATATGATCCAAAGATATAGGCAGCTGGCATGTGTGCTTCCGTCATTGCGACTGATTCGATAAGTTTGGTGTGTCAGTAGTGATGAGCCTGGGCTTGGTGCTAACCCAGTTTCTCTGAGTTTGCCCAAGCTTGCTCAAAACTGAGAGCACCACTTCCCCCTCTCGGCCTAAACAGTGGTGGCAGTTGTGGTGGTGGCATTTCCAGAGGCCCCCCCGAGGCAGGGTGTCACACGGAGCAGGTAACGGGCGACAACCCCCCGTGACATTTTCGAACATGCACATTAAGTCATCAAGCACGTGCAATGTCATTGCACATGCGCATGCTGATGTCACACGCTGTCACCTGCTGGCAGCCATCGTGGTGATGGATGCCAGCAGAGAGGAGGGGACGTTCACCCAATGGGATAAGGTATGCTGCAGGGTCCCCTCCTCTCTCTCTCTCTCTCTCTCTCTCTCTCTCTCTCTGTAGGGAGGTACAGGTGGCTGTCACAGTTTTGAGCAGGCTTGGGCAGTCTCATGTGCACTGGGTTTCAACCAAGCCCACACTCATCACTGGTATAGAAGAACTCAAGGGTCCTGCACAAAGCCCGGAAATCAACCCTACTGAACACCTTTGCGATAACTAGGAAAAGTGCTTGTGAGCCACGTATGCTCATCCATAATCAGCACCTGACCTCACAAATGCTTTTTGACTAAATGGTCACAAATTTATAGAAACCCTCCAAAATCTTGCGCAATCCCTCCTCAGTGACTGGGCTGCCAATGCACCAGAGCAGACTAGGAAACGAGCATGTAGTATTTTGCCAACGCAGTGCACCACAACACATGGTAGTGCTTTAAGTGGGTTGCGAAGATGCGTTGGGGTGCCACTCAGAATGAATGGCACAGCAGTCCACCAACCTATGTGCATGTTACTGCAACACAATGGTGTGAAGGGATGTGTGAAATATTTTTGTATTGGTTGAACTTCATGGTCCTGTGTCTATTTTCAATCTCTGTAACTATGTTAATAAATTACAAGAATGTAGGTGGGGTTCACTCTCGGGGTGTTGCATGTAAGTTCCCTTTGGGTTGGCTCTGTGTAACCCCGTGCATGCAACACAACACCAGGCACCCCACGGTCAGGGGCCTTGTATCTGGCCTTGTGCAAACAATTCCACACGTGTAGTACTGCGCACACAGGGCCTCATGGCTTCCACCGCCTCTGCGGTATTCGGCACTTCCTCCCCCTCAGAGAGAAAGGCCATCATGAACGGCACACTGTGTCAGGCATAGCCCCTTTGCACACATACCCTCCTCCGGATGTATACAGCTGCGATACAGTCCAACATCACACTCCTGTAGAACCCCACCTTCTCAGGGGTTGGAGGGAGAAGAACCAGTCCACACAGATAGTCTTTTCTTGATTTTACTTGAAAGAATGAACATGACAATAAGCTTACGTTTCAGCCACCCCGAGTGGGATGATGGCATATCTCTTGATAGTTGCATGGTGATACAAATTAGAGAAAGAGAGGTACAGTCCAGGTGCAGCCCAGAGTCCACGACTTACTTTGGCGAGAGGCCCACTGGCAAATATCGTCAGTCTTACAGCTCCTCACTATTCTCCGGAATCCCATTCTTGTCATTCCTAGCTCGGTGGGTTTCCCCCTATGAGGAAACTAGGGAATCTCTATAGCTCTACATAGTCCTAGGCCTGGTCCTGTCCTTCCCATGGACCAGCCTATGTTCTAGAATCAGTCTCTTATATTACACTTGTACCGGCTCCTCTCCTGGACTGAAATGGCTTCCTCTGATGTCACTGCACACTGGAAGCTCCTCACAATGTGCATTAGAAGCTGCAGCAAGTCAGATAGAGCCCGCCTCGTTTCCTGGCTGCATCATTTAGCTCCTTTTCTCCCCAGCCTGGCTGTCCCTGGCCGCGCCCCTTTTATTTATTGGATTTCACTTTTTCTAATCTTGAAGGCACAGCATCACATGTGGGCGTTACCTAGGGAGATCTGAATGCAAATACAGCCTGTCTAGGAATGCCCACTCCTCCAAACTGACATCCACCCATCAAGGAATTTTAATATTTGCATAACTCCTCCCAAGAGCCAGCCCACTGCTTGTATCAGGGCTGTTAGGAGAACTACTGAGGCATGATTGGAGCTAGCAGGTGATCTCACCTCACCTGCTAGCTCCAACCATGCAAATGCAATCAGCACCTTACCTCCATGAGGTCTCTGACCCCCATGCTGGTTATGGTAAACAGATTATGTTGATTGGAGCAACATTCACCATATTTGTTCATAAGGAATGTTTGTACAAGTCATTCTGAATTGAGAAAGCTAGTCGGATGACCAGCAAAACATCTTCAAGAAAAATACAGGCAGTCCAGTTGCCTTGATTTTTTTTTTTTTTACAGATATACAATGACCTGGAGGAATAAGACCTTTATGAATAAAGTAACCCTTAGAAAATCTAAGAGACTTCTCTTATTTTGGTCGCCTCTTCTACACATCTCATTAATGGTTTAAACCAAGTTTCCGGCAGGATTGTACCTTCTAAGTGCTTGAGGAGCAACATTGCCCTTCCTCCAGGAAGATGTGGAACGCGGCGGTGTTTAGATGAGTCAGCAGATGGGACTGCTTGGGGGGAAAAGCTGAGTTTTCTGTCTCTGATACAAAACATTCCTCTGGCAATGCCCGAGCTCATTCCTCACTTTTCCACCCTCCTGTTGTCTTATTTATGTGGCGTGTTTGTATCCGAGCTGTTATCATGATGCATGTCCTGTAATCCGGGATTCATCATCCTTGGAGGTCGTTTAGAAGAGATGAATTGAACAAAACGATTCTGCAATTACTTCCCGTAAAACATTATCCGAAGGCCGGAGTGGAATGAATGTTTTTCCAGATCAAGAGCAATGGGGAAAAAATCTTTTTCTGTGTCCACTAAGCGTTTCTAAACCCAGAAACAAAAATGTCATATGTTATAGCCAGTGGCGTCACTAGAAGGGTGTTCCCAAGGCAGCCTTCAGAAATTTCAGGGCCCCTTACATGGCTTTAGGCCGAGCCCCCCCCCCATCTGCATTAGCAGAGAGCAGATCATCTTTAAAAACCTAATGTGCAGTGGAGACCCCCTGGGGACACCGGAGGCCCGTACAGAGCACCTCTGGTGAGGATATGAAGTGTGCTTGCCCCGGCTTCCTCCGGTGCTGCGGGGGCCCGGCCACCTCCAACCCCCGCCAGGAACCTATATGGCCGTCGACCGATACTCATGTAAGGTTCCCGGACCCCTCAGGCTGCCCGGGCCCCTTACATGAGTATCGGCGGTACCCCCCCTGACGGTGGCCCTGGGTGTGCCCCGCACCCGGGTGACAGCATTGGAGGGGTGACACCAAAATGACTGGCAGTCATTTTGGT
>NW_017307460.1:470711-477751 GCF_000935625.1 Nanorana parkeri | reverse complement strand
CGGGAGCGGTGTCAAGTGAGGAAAAGTTCCCGACTCATCATATGGAACTTGTTCTTTTGGAGTAGGGCTTTTACTTATTTCTTATTGTATTTAAAGAAAAAGAGTGTACAGTATGTCCAGTTGTTTGATGTGACTTTAGGATTTTTACTAGGGATGTACCGATACCGGTATTTTGGTACCGAGTAGCGATAATTTTTTTTCGGTACTCGCCATTATCAATTACCGAGTAACGGAAGTCCCATTCAGAAAGCCAGGTGGCGTGTAAAGACTCGCCACCCGGCTTCCCGATTAACAAGAAAGTCCCCTCTTACCTTGGTATGTCCAGCCTGTCACCCCCGGGACCTCTCCAGTCAGAACGCGGCCTTCCTCCGGTACCCAGCAGGAGTGATCTGGCCGGGCGCATCATGAGATGACGAGGGAGCATGAAGCCAGCTTCCCGGCCAATCAGAAAGCAGGGCGTCGCGTCATTACACGGCGCCCGGCTACCTGATTGGCCAGCCAGACGGCTCCGGCTGGGTACCGGAGGAAGGCCGCGTTCTGGCTGGTGAGGCCCCAGGGGTGACAGGCTGGACATACTAAGGTAAGGTAACCTTACCTCATGAGGACGAGGGAGCATGAAGCCAGCTTCCTGATTGGCCGGGAAGCCAGCTCCATGCTCTCATCACAAGTGATATCGATACTAGTATCGGTATTGGTGCATCCCTAATTTTTACATCCACTTACATGAGGCTAGGTTCACACCTGGGTGGCTCCTGACGGTATGTTGTTGCAACAAGGTCACATAGTCGGCCACCGCAGGCGATTGCGCCGTGGGTGCCATTATTTTATAATGGCACTCCAGTCACGTCGGGCGGATCTCACGGTTTCCCGCCGCGATTCTGTCCGTGGAAGTGAACACTAGAAAAGCCGCGCATCGTGTGTCGCAAAAAAAGGTACATAAATGGTCCGCCCATGCGATCCGTATGGCACTAGATGGTGCTGAGAAGCAGAGGACTCTCCTATCATTTATAAATCAGCCCAATACCATTTAGAACAATGAGGAATGACTGCACATGGAATACAGTTCAGAAGTTGACAATTCCTTCTTCCAATTACAAAGTTACAAAGTAAAGAAAAATAAATAAGGTTTTCATCAGCCTGAACCTGGTGGACTTCTGGTGTTCCCTTTCATCCTCCTATAAACATGTGACTACCACAATTGGGTGCTCCTTAAACTTCACTTTTAGTCTACGTGATACAGGCAGCAATCTTCTGACCTTTGCTGGATCCCTTCCATGCAGCTCCGTTCAACTATTTTAATTTTAATAGAGGCGCTGGGAACTGCTGCATTTAATAGAGCATTGCATTATGCTCCGAGGACTAATAGCTCTTCTCCAATGCTATTTCGGGGATTATGGTCTTCATAAGCATCCATAGACTTACCTTGCGTCCCTCGTCGCTTCCCGGCCGAAAATGAGAACTGCGCATGCGCCCGCCCCAAGATCCTTTGTAGCCACTCGAGAAATTTCTCGCACGGAACACAAGTGAGTCTAAACTGCTGTTTGAGCGAGTTTTAAAAAAACGTTTTGCATATATCTACTGCTTGCTAGACGTAGATATATGCAAAAAAATGGGAGGGTTTAAATATCCTTTAAGGAAAGGATGCCGGCTAGGGGAATTAGCTCCTGCTGGGAAAGAGTAACAGACCGTGTTAAGGTGTCAGGAGAACGCCCTCCAGAAGTCAGAGAGGAGTCAGATGAGCTCCTGCTGGGATAGGAACGGACGGTGTTCAGGAGTCAGGAGGACTTCCCCAGAATTTAAAGTGGAGTCAGGGGGTGTGTGTGCTGGAGGCACACTAAAGGTGGCCATACACTTTACAACCATCGCAAGACCTTAGTCTTGCGATGGTTGTAAAGTGATTTTAAAAAAGTACGATCTGCCCATCTTGGACAGGCAGATCGTACTCTCGATCATCGCAGGCCCGCCCCCCTGAGGGGCGGGCTTCCGATGACCGCAATGCTGAACGGGCAGTGTGCGCGTGCGCACATCGGCCCATTCGGCATTTGTCTCCCGAGCACCGTTCAAACCAGCCGAAAATCGTACAATTTTCGGCTGGTTTTCTAGCGTGCTCCTTAGACAAAAGACGTGCGACCGTACAGTAGAAACGGTCGCACGTCTTAGTTCACACTGCTCGATTCTCGTACGATCACGGGATTTCTCGTACGAGAATCGAACAGTGTATGGGCACCTTAAGACAGACAAGGAGGCTGGGAGAAAACTGGGGAGGCTAGGAGAGCCGTGAGTCTGAGGGGCCACCAGTACAAGGGTGGGGCAGCACTTTAAAGAGGACCAGTAGGTCAGAAGTGCTAATGTTTAAAGTGGAAGCCAGGAGGCTATTCTTGTGTTGTTTAGAAGCATTGCATGAATGCTTTGCTGAACAACCCCTGCGGGGGTATCCAAGATGGCTATATGAACTTTTGTTTGAATAAAAGTGGGCTACTAGGCCCTTCAACAGAAGATATTGCGAGTAGACCACATTCTTAAGGGCCCACCATATGTGCTAATATCCCCAAACATCACAATATATATATATATATAATGGGTGGTCTATACATTGTTATATTTTTATGGACCACCCATAATCCAGAACAAGAGCTCCGCAGTATAGATGCCAACATGATTATTTGCTTATCTTCACTAAAGAACGAATCTTATTCTGCCAGTCCACAGCGCCTATAGAATTTGCTTTGACGGAACAGAAATGGAAAAACGCTGAGATAAATTAGAGTAGACGCCCGGATGATGTTGTATATAAACCGTGGCAAACGAGGGTGTGTGATTGGCTCGTCAGGGCCTTTTTCCATCAACAAACGTTGGGCTGAAATGATGACAAGACATCACAGCAATAAAAATATTATTGCACCGAGTCACAGCTTCATAGTCGCTCACATCTGCTGGCCAAATCGCTTCTATATGGCACGCATTTGAAATAGTAGTAGAGATCGCAAAGCGTGACGCTCGTAGTGTAAATATGTAAAGCAGATCGCCGTGGTTGACATTCCACAAGTGCTCACACAGCTCCTGAGAATAGCTTTCCGAAAGGGGAGAAACAGGAAAAGTAAATGTCAGAGTATTGTCTCATGCGCGTTGAATTAGGACGGCAATTATCCGTCTATTTCTGCCTCTCTGCGGGATGTTTATCAATCTTACAAATATTTGGCCTTGTAATTTACTGTGTCTAAAAAATTGTTTGTTTTTTTGGGGTAAAAATAAACCATAAAGGACCTCTTGTATATGTATGTATGACCCTCTATGGTTCAGGGAAATGTATATTTCATGGGTCTTAGTGGGGCTATCGCTGTAGAGAGGATGTGAACCGCGCACTGGATAATGTACGCAAAGTCACTATAATTGAGCATACAATGTCATGATTGTAACCGTCAGTTTCCAAGCGTACATCCTTTCACCTTCTAGAACCAAGTGCGGGAATTTTCAACCTGAAGAAAAGCAGATATTCCCCCATTTCCTGTCTGGTGAACCCATTGTCACTGGGGATAAGTGAAGGACTAACGATGAACCAGTTGGAGTAAAACCCTGAGAGGGGCACTGATTCTTCCCCACTCTATCCAAAAGTAAAGAGAAACGTTTTGGCGGCACATACACTGCTGCTCAGCGTCTGGAATGAATTTGCACAGTAAGTCACTGCATTCTCTGCAGGAGCAGTGCCATGCCAATAGCCATAGCAGCCCACGTGGCTACTAGGGGGCCTGGCAATGGAAGGCGCCCCATTCTGAGGGCTGTTGAGGCATTTGAAACATTGAAAAACTGTGCATGTTAAGATAACCCATATCCATCACTGTATTATTAAAGACTGAAGAGGTCACTGGTGACACTGACCCTGCACCCCTTGTGACATTTCCAGTCCAGAAGAGCTGATGTCAGATACACAGGAGGAGCCATCAGAATGGTCGTCAGTAGTCACAGGGCCCCTGCAGGCTGTGCAGGAAGGAGAATTTGTTTAGCTGTCTTAGTAATGTAGATTTATTTTCCTCAGAGCTTCTCTTCATCCCGGCCAGCACTGAAACTAACCCTGTATTCCTAGCGCAGTCTTCTTCAGACTGTAAAAATTCCAGAGCGTCTCCACAGCTAAAACTTACCAGATATCTGTTTGTAGTTCTTCAAAATAAACCCTCAGTACAAAGAAGTTTGTATTGGGGTGTTTGTATTAAAAGTTTTTTTTACTGACTACTAGACCACCCCTTTCAGCACTTGCTGGCTATGGCAGTGGAAGGACTTTGCAATGAGGCCATAAGATGCTAAAAAAGACTTCGGGGGCTACTGAATTTCCTGCACTGATGCCCCCCTACCCGCCCCCCTACCCATTCCCTGACAACTTCTGTGCCCAGTTCTAGCCCCTAGTAATGTCCTGACTATGCTGGCAGTTCTGCTACCTGTCCTTGAGTTAGGTATACTTTATGTTCTTCGAAGATCAATGACAAAGAGGAGGTCACCAGGTAGGGGTGGGTAGATGGATGTCACCAGCACACCAAAAAGTATTGTAATCTAAAGTGCTTGTTTATTCAAAACGTCATGTCATCAGAACAGCAAGATACAGGAATCACCAGCACTCAGTAATATCGTTCCAATAATAAATGTCCATTTATTCGGACAGATCGTCACAATGCAAGGGACTCCACACGGGGTCCCTTCATCAGGGCGAAAATGTGACGATCTGTCTGAATAAATGGACATTTATTATTGGAACGATATTACTGAGTGCTGGTGATTCCTGTATATTGCTGTTTGTTTGCATGGCGCCATCCGTGATCATCACTGCGAGCACCATTATTGCACAGGCTGGGAGCGCTGTGGGGAGTGCAGAGGGACCCTCCATTAGTCTGTCATCAGAACTTACACTTTCGGGGCTTTGCAGGGTCCCCTTCATCAGGCTCGGCAATGACGATCAGGTCATTGCTGAGCCTGATGAAGGGGACCTTGCGTGGTCCCGAAAGTGTTAGTTCTGATGACATGACGTTTTGAATTAACAAGCACTTTGGATTGCAAAACTTTTGGTGTGCTGGTGACATATATCTACTGATATTATCTGGTGGCGCCATCCGCGTTCATTACATGCACCCCGCGCGTTAAATTGCGGTTTCCGCTAAGGAGTGCGGCAAGGCAGCTTTACGTTTGTTCCTGCAGGTAGGGGTGGGGACCCATCAAAACTTTGTTATCTGTAGTTACACCACTGTATGGAGTGGGACCTCTGTAGAGGGGAAACAGGGTATACAGTACACAGCATGGCACCGAAACAGCAAGTGGGTGATAATATCCCCTTCCCCCAATGGAACAGCTAAAAGTTTCCCAGCACACTCACCAGCCGGCATGCAAAAAAACGTGTCTACCACTAAGATTACAAACGGTGGTTTAGATACACGTCTTCTGTAGAAGATGTGAAAGCTGCACAGCCGCGCCAAGGCACCTCTATATAGTGCGGTCCTAACTCCAATCTGTTTTGCTTGACTGATTTGGTGCAGTGACACACTGGGGGTCTCAGCTGCCTTTGTCTTTTGCTACATGTGCTCCAAGATCGAGACTCTTATTGATTAGAGTTAGGACCGCACTATATAGAGGTGCCTTGGCGCGGCAGTGCGGCTTTCACATTTTCTGCAGGAGACGTGTATCTAAACCTCTGTTTTTAACCTTAGCGGTGAGACAAGTTTTTTTGCATGCTGGCTGGTGAGTGTGATGGGAAACTTTTTGCTGTTGTACTGTATAAAGCCCTTCCATGTGCACCTTGCTTTAAAGCTGGTGACAACTTGATGAGTGCATTTGCCATTTGTTTTGCTTCATCCAATGGAAACAAAGCAAAAGATAACCCAACAAAGGTTCTAACCCGTTCCTACTCTATTCATAACTTTTAAAAAATGCAATAAAAAGGTGACAGTCAGAGAAAATGCAGAAAGGAAACCGCTGTGAATCCAAGAGCGTGTATCTGCAACCTTCTGCCCTTCTCATATTCCTGCACCGAAGATGTTTTCCCAACCCAGCCATGTGCTGTGCTGACTTTTATATTTCCTCCATTCTAATTTGAAACAAATATGCTGTTTTTATATTTTAATTGTCTGATCTGCGTTTTGAAGTGCCAGCATTCAGCCCGGCCAAGGATATCCATCCCAAAAAAATGTCCTCAGTGAACACAATGCTACCCTTTGTTTTGGAAGGGTCAGGTTGTATTATTTCATGGTTAGAGGACACCATCATCTGACTTCCACCATGAACGTTTTTCTAATAAGACGCATTCTGCACAGAGGTTCTGTTCCTAATAGCTATAGCAGTGGCGAGGACCTCTTTCATCTGAAGTTGGAGACCACAAAGTCAGGCTTCAAGTTCTCTTCTTCCCCGTCTCCTTGGATTTCGTGGACCAAATAAATACTCAAAGTTCTACTTTTGGAAAAAATGAATCATTTATTTAAACAGCACCAACATATCCTCCATGATGCCTCCCTGCTGTAGGGGAGCACGCGGTCTTACAGTTCAAGGACAGTCTCAAATACTCTTGAGCTGACCGCACTTGTGGTAATATGATTGGACAATTTACTGTATGTGCAATCTTCTTCACAGTTAATAGATTCTTAATGTGCATCTCATTGCCACTTAATAGACGTGTAAGCTGTGGAAAAAGTTGGTTCGGATATTTCGTTATTTCGGGATTCGTTGCGAATGCACATTAGGAATCTATTAACTGTGAAGAAAATTGCACACATAGAAAACCATATACAGATATTATTACTAAAGCTCAGGCTCCCAGAACCGGAATGGCATTCGGCATCCGAATTTCTGAATTGCATTCGGGAATTTCTGAATTGCATTCCTGCCCAGCTTCTGGCAACCAGTGATGTCACTGGTTGCCAGAAGCTGGGCAGGACACTGGTCAGAGCCTCCCAGGTTGCTAAGAGCCGGGCAGGGAAATGTGTGAAGGCCATACACATCTCCCCACCCAGCTATTAGCAACCAGGGACGCTATGGCCGGCGTCCTGCCCAGCTTCTGCTAACCAGAG
>NW_017307460.1:469905-470599 GCF_000935625.1 Nanorana parkeri | reverse complement strand
GCCGGAGTCCTGCCCAGCTTCTGCTAACCAGTGAAAGCACTGGTTGCCAGGAGACAGGCGGGACGCCGGCCAGTGCGTACCTGGTTGCTAAGAGCCAGACGCGGAGATATGTAAGGGAGAGGGGTGGGGAGAGAAACAAAAAACCAACTCCTGACAACCGGTGACATCACGCGGAAAGCCAGGGCGCACTGTTTTGTAGATACGCCTCTGGCTGGAGTGAGTGCAGAGCGGTCACACAGTCCCTGTATAACGCTAACATGGAAACATCATAAATTCTCCTCATTTCCAGTAAAAGGAAAACGGATTTTCCAGTTTAATGAGCCTTTGAAATGCGGCTGTCACGTTCCATCACTTGCAGGCCGGATCCTCGGGAAGCTGCAGGTGTCGGAAACAAGCAGAGTAATCTGAAGTTTTCATAAATCAGCCAAGCTAAACAGTCTTTCCACACACACAGTAGCGGCTGTAATCGTAACCCTGCTACTCCCCGGGTCGTTTCTTCTTTTACATTCCTTTTATTCAGATGGAAGCTTTAGCCTGGGCAGATTCTTCATCTCAGCTGCGGCCTGTAGATTCCATGTCCAAAAATCAGAACGGACCTCTTAGAGACGCTTCAGTACCATGCAGCACCATGGTCATCTGCTGATACTTACCACGGACAATTCAATGATTTGCATATAAAAACAATCTGCAAATA
>NW_017307460.1:465019-469887 GCF_000935625.1 Nanorana parkeri | reverse complement strand
GGGGGTTATGCAAAACCAAAACCAATCAGAAAAATTGGATGCAACTGTATGAAAATTGGCACAACTGGTAACAAGTGATATTTCGACTTTAGGTGGAAATCACAAAGGTGAATCAGAGGTGGGTCCTGGGTTAATATGTTCCACATTTTAAAACTCTCCTCCTATAATTTTAGGTCATTAGGTAGGAGATTTAGGTGTAACCTGCACCCAGCCCATTTGGCATTTGCAGAAACTATTTGACAAAAATTGTCCGGTTGGCTTACCCAAATCCCCAGCTGCTGTATGAATAGAATCAAATGGGGATCCTAGGAGACGTCATTATTATTATACAGGATTTATATAGCGCCAACAGTTTGCGCAGCGCTTTACAATATAAGGAAGACATTACAACCACAATAAAATTCAAGACAAGATGGTAAGGAGGGCCCTGCCCCTGAGGGCTAACCACATTGACCAAATATGGTCATGACCTTATTTGGACAATGATGTCACCCAAGATCCCTGCCCCAGAGCTGTGGTTTACTTTACAGCAGCGCTAGGGTCCTGTAATTTAGTGGTGGTGCAACAGTGTTGGTCGGCGGGTCAAACACGCAAAATTTTCCAGAATGCCCAACAATTAAATACATTGTAGAACTTGGATCTGGACTCCAGGTTTAAAACATCTTTGAAAAATATATGCTAGAAGTTTTAAAAATGATAAAGCTTTCACCATAATACCTTCTCCGCAGTTCTGAAAGTCCATTCCATGCACCGCCAGCCCTGTTCTGGGTTACATGACAGCCAGCTTAATTCAAACCACATCCTGTGAGCCCAGTTCTTCAAGGACCTGCCCAATGGAGGTGCGTCATCAGGCCAGCCTGGGCTCACAGGGGAATGCACTTATGTCACTGCAGAAGACTGCTGGATTTAGGGTACGTATAAAAGGAATTTTACACGTAGGTGTAGGGGAATTTTGTGCAGAAGGGTGAGGTTTGGAAAAGTGTATATGCGAAAAAAGCACCCTGTGGTGTTGGCTACACAAATAGCGTGTGGTAGCAAATCACATAAGACCACACAATGCGGAGACATTTTTTCCCTCTGTGTAGCAATTGATTCTCATTATTTACAATTAATTACGGTAGCATGATGTTGTCTCTGGTCACCTGCACTAACACAGTAGACATCAGTGCCACATACTTGAATGCAGACCGAGCTGAGCAGAGGAAGACTACCCTTGCAAACCTTGTCCAACTCTCCTGAAGGTGGTGATGGGAAGAGTGAGGACACAGGAACACATGAGTGCCCGGAATGCAAGTCTAGTGGAGGTCCCTGCGGACACTTGAGTACATAGACCAAGTCACATCAGAAAGCAGACAATAGCTGGTCCACTGGACATAGTAATGTACAAGAACAAGAAGATGATTATACTGTTTACCTAATTTGATATATTTATGTGTTTATAATATCATACAGATATATTTATAATCTTTTTTCTAGATATACATATTCATTGATATTCACGGGTGTGCAGATATATGCTCTTAGTTCACACTTTGGTCTTTATTACACACCGGGAGACCCATAGCGCTAGACCATTATTCAATCAACCTTTGTGGCTTACCCAGCCAAAGTTTTAGCAGCTTGTGGCTAATCCGGTTTTTTCTTTTTCTTTTTATTGTTATTTCGTCCTATAGTGCAGAACACTCATTTTTTTCAATGTACAAGAACAGATAGCAGATACAGGTGAAACTCGAAAAATTAGAATATCGTGCAAAAGTTCATTTATTTCACTAATGCAACTTAGCCGTCTACCAGGAGATTTTGGAGCACTTCAGGCTTTCTTCCGCAGACGAGCTCTATGGGGATGCTGACTTCATTTTCCAGCAGGACTTGGCATCTGCCCACACTGCCAAAAATTTTCTGAGATTGTGGATCTGGGTTTTCATGAGCTGTAAGCCATAATCATCACAATGATGACAAATCACGGCTTGAACTATCTTGCTTTGCATGTAATGAGTCTCTCTCATGTATTAGTTTCACCTTTTAAGTTGCATTAGTGAAATAAATGAACTTTTGCACGATATTCTAATTTTTCGAGTTTCACCTGTATCTAGGTCGGTAACGTCTGGATGAAGCAGTGCCAAATCGGTGATCGAGATGAGGTCACAAGCCGAGGTCAACCACAGAGAAGCAGAAGTGAGGTACTAAATCAGTAGACGGTATCAGGGTCAGAGTCACAAGCCAGATCGTCTGTCAAGAAACAGAGTCGCAGATTAGGTCTCAGGGATATAGGAATGAGCTGAGGAACAGTCAGCAATTAGCTCAGGGCCCAAGCTGGTTGAAATAGGAAGTCTGGCGCCAACGAGCACACCTGTATGTGTGCACGCCTGTACGCCTATATGTACGCTCACTTAAGCTAACTCTTGTGTGTATGAGCACGAGTGCACACGTGTTTGCATGCACAAATCCCAGCTAAAGCATGTTTGCCCATTATCTTATACACGGAACACTCGTACTGGAATGTGCACAAGTTAGTTTCCCGGTGAATACCGGTCCATCCTTACAGTCAGCCTCCTCACTTGTTGAAAGTGCTGCACATTGTACACTGAGGAAGTTGTTCTTCCATTTCTTCATGCTGGGCATAGACTGAAGTAAAGGTTGGACACCTTTGCTCTCCATGTGCCCCTCATCCTTATGGCACCAATGACCTGTGCACAGGCTGCTAATGACATCACGAACCACATGCAAACCTCATATAGTTTAACCTGGGAGCCGACACAGACAGAACTAAAATGTATTTTCTATAGCAGGGTAGGGGGATGGCTGGAACCTCCTGAAAAAAATACTTCTGTCTTTCCCCATTTCAGATTTACTCCCCTCTTCCTGTCTGGAAAAACTGTTGTCAGCAGTACAGGAAGTGGGTGGAAATCTCTCCAGTCTCTCTTGTCCTGATGAAGTTCACCAATGATATGGCTGAAACGCAAAGGTTCATTCTCCTGGAAGTGCCAGATCACTGCATTGTGAAACGCACAAGGGACACCAAAGCCCAAATGGAAGGACCTTTCGCTGATGCCACTTCAGGACATTAGCGAATGTACTGACGGAGTAGTGAGCTGGAGCTTTGCTCCAAAACAAGAAATGTGTGTGTGTATCACTTCAATATGGAAATTTAAATGTTACACCTATCAAGAGCTCGGAATGATCAAGCCGCTCTATACAAGGAAGGACAAACCGGCATTTGGCTTGAGCCAATGTGCGCCAAGGGGGAGTCATGATGACCCTTATGCAATTGTCTCCTTGACAAGTCAGCCATTTGGAATTATAACAGCGGTGATATAGGAATAAATAGGAGTCTGATCTATGGTGATGGGAAGGAACTGGGCATAGCTTTGCTATCATAACTGATTTTGTGGAAAAGACATAATTGTGAACTATATACTGTATTCTGGAATGTATTATCCAAGTCTCCCTGATGGTCATCACGTATTCATATACAGACTTTTCACCTCATCATAGCAATTGCGGCCAGATAGCAAACAGCCCTTACTGTGAGGATGTGTGTGGTCCAGACCAGGAGGTGTTTATGACAACGCTGTTATTTGTACATCGGTGAAGAGTGCATGGGTCTTCTATGTGTGATTTTACATTTTATATAGGTTTTCAAAAACATTTTTTCCAATTATACCGCACCCAGCCCTGTGGTTACTGTACATGTGGACCTTCAGCAGTAACTAATTAAATTTATAAGGATGACAACCCTTGTGTTTTATATTTTTGTGAAAAATGGAGCTCCGGACATCAGCAAGAACTTCTCCAATCTATCCAAAACTAGAAATAAGTTGTCCCAATTTCTCATCTCAAAAAGCTTGGAGGTATGCCTTACATAGACTGGCCTTTTAAAACCAGGATTCAATTAAATGAAATTGCTTCTGGGCACTTTGAGCAGTGACAATGGAGAATTGATCCCCTGCCTACATTGACCACCAATATAAGGGGACACTTCTACACAGACCACTAATGTACGGTGCACTTCTACACTGACCACCAATGTAAGGGGGCACTTCTACACTGACCAGCAATGTAAGGGGGCACTTCTACACTAACCACCAGAGAGCCCCCATTTGACCCCCTATGGCGGATCCAGGGGGGGCCTGAGAGTCCGCACTGACCACCTGCGAGTCCCCACTGACAATCTGAGAGCCCCACTGACCACCTGAGAGTCTGCACTGACCACCGGCGAGTCCACACTGACAACCTGAGAGCCCGCACTGACCACCTAAAAGCCTGCACTGGCCTCCTGAGAGCCCACACTGCCAACTTGAGAGCCCACACTGACCACCTGAGAGCCTGCACAGCTTCCTGAGAGCCCACACAGCCCTCCTGAGACCCTAAAGACATCAGGCCGTGAACCGGGAGCTACATAATGTATGTAGTTTCATAATATTCTGCATTGTATTGCTGGGATTTGTTGTCCTCTATAGTTGGTGGTGGTATTCAGCATTGCTGGTCTGCTGTAAAATGTATTGCTGGGATTTGTAGTCTTCTATGGCTGGTGGTATTCTGCATTCCTGTATAATAATTATACAGGAATGCAGAATACCATCATCTATACAGAACCACAAAACCCAAAAATATATTACATTATACAGTAGGGATGCACCAATACCAGTATCTGTATCAGTGCCAATATTGGGCATTTTCTTGAGTACTCGTACTCATGAAAATGTCCCAATACTAAGAGCTGATGCTGGCACTTTACATTTTTAAACTGAAGCCACTGTCTGTGGTCCCGTGCTTGCTACAGACCTTGGCAGCCTTCCTGCCTGTGAACCATGCAGTGTCTGTTTACAGCGTCGGCCGCACATCTCCTCCCTGGGGAACCATGCCGG
>NW_017307460.1:427106-464693 GCF_000935625.1 Nanorana parkeri | reverse complement strand
TTCCCACAGCCTCCTGAGGCCCTATACAGCCCTTCAAAGACTCTGCACAGCCCTTCTGAGACCATGCACAGCCCTCCTGAGACCCCACACAGCCCTCCTGAGACCCCACACAGCCCTCCTGAGACCCCACACAGCCTGGCAGTTATGTAAGGAACACCTTATTTTCTGTAAGTGTTCCTCCAAAAACTAGACTCTGTGTTTACACCTGTTCTTCACTGACCACCAATATAAGGGGACACTTTTACACTGACCACTAATGTAAAGAGGGCACTTCTAAACTCACCACCACTGTAAGGGGGCTCTTCACAAACCACTAATGTAAAAGGACACCATCATTTCTATTTCTCTGCAATTAATTTCATTGGTTGTAGAAAAAAACTTTGCCCAGGGAGCAGGGGCATCCCGAGGCCGCATGTCACCCAGAGCGGTTGCCGGGTGACACCCCGTTGTGACATCATCACGCGGCGATCTTATTGATACCTGCCGGTGGCCATGTTGGTGATGGACGCAGGGAGAGGAGGGGACAGTCACCCGGCGGGAGAAGGGATTTCCTGCAGGGTCCCCTCCTCTCTCCCGAAACTGTTGGGCTCTCGGTCCATGACCGAGTGCCCGACTTTTCAGAGGGGGTGACACCAAAATGACTGTCAGTCATTTTGGTGTCACCCCTCCAATGGTGTCACCCGGGTGCGGGAGCCAATTATTCTAGGTACATTACATTGTTTATTCCTACATTTCAAAAGTCTTACATTTCAGTGACCCTGCTGTATTGTAAGGTATGTAGGTATAATTATAGAAGGGGTTCCCCGACGCCTGAAAAACATTTGAAGGGTCACTGTGGGGTAACAAAGTTGAGAAAGGATGACATGGACAATCCATTTTTTTTCTTAAAGGAGAACTATGGGGTCAGTATTTTTCCTCATACTTCTCCTAAGGGTAACGGGGGGGGGGGGGGGGGAGAAAAAAACGCCCCATCTGCGTGATTGACAGCTGGCTCTGCCTATCTAGAGCCAGAGCCAGCTGTACCTGCCCCCTCCCCCGTCCGTTCCTCCAGTCACGGCTCTCTGCAGGGAGATGATCGGAAAGTGAACGAGCGACAGTATGTGTTCGCTCACTTCCCGATCTATTGAGCCGACGTGTGACAGTTTCATTGTCACACGTCGGCTCGAACTATGAGGATGAGTGATTTTCACTCACCTCATAGTTCTCCTTTAATTTCTCTCTATTTATTACTTTATTACCTTTTTCAGTGATTTATTTTCCTGAGTACATTTTGTGTAGCGCTGAAGACGGCTCGCTGATCTCTGGTTGACTCTCTTCAGGGGTTAAACTAACTTCAGCCGGTCACATAACACATCCAAACTATTTTAGTTTTATGTAGCTTTGGCGTTCTGCCCGGTAACATTAAAGATTGTGAGCTGGACGTGCTTCCTCTCCTTTCTCCAAATACTCCTGAACAAGGGAGGGAGACAGCTATATGTGCACCAGTCATGTTCTCTGAACCTCTTTTTTTTTTTCCTCCTGAGATGACCCAGTTGGAAACAAACTGTGCTTCTCGTGATCTGAACCATGGAAATAAACCGACAGCGGACTATCGGCTGTAAATCAAAACCAGATCTGGGGAGACAGGACGTTATTAGGGCCCATTTATACCCCTGTGATTAAAACCGCACATCTTTTTAACATGTGTTTGTTGTGTTTGAGTTACGTTTTAGATGTGTTGGGTTACTTTTCTTTCTTTTTTGCTGTAAAAGGTTTTGTTCTTATATCCAGGTCATGGAATACATAGTAGATAGTCAAATTCAACTGGACTTGTTGCATAAAGTTGAAGATGTTTCTCCAGTCATCCAACTGGTTTTCTCACCTCTAATACGTGTCAGGAACGTTCCCCAGTATTTATAGCCACAGGGGTAACTTGGTCACCTTTATCGAATCACCATGGAGTGTGTCAAGGTAGATGTTGAGTGTCCACCAAGATGGAAGGTGTCAACATTTGTAGAACCACCTTGTTCTAATATAATCCTCCATGGTACCATGTAGTATGGACAGGGATGTCTATATAATGAGGCAGTTGCCTCATTATGTCTATATATAGTGAGGCAGTTGGCAGATACCCTCTTTCAGCCAGGTGGTGGGGCAGCAGGCTCTGCCCTTTCTGGCCAAAGTGTCCCAGATTGCTAGGAGCAGAACAGGGAGATGTGTAAGGGCCATACACCTCTCCCCTCCCAGCTCTTAGCAACCTGCCCAGCGGTCTGACCAGCTCATGGCAAGCAGTGATGTCACTGGTTGCCAGGAGCTGAGGCATCTGCCCAGGTCTTTGCAACCATTGTCATCACTGGCATCCCACCCAGTTCCTGGCAACCAGTGATGTCAGTGAGCTGAGCGGGACGCTGGCCTGAGCTGGGCCGTGCACTACCAGGACCCCATCAACCCTCCCACCCCCTGGACATAATCACCAGCACACACCAGCCGCCCTCCCGGCCGCAGGAAGTGATTATGCATGGACACCCCTAAGTATGGACATGTGCTAACAGTGTAATTACACAGGTAATTGCCTTAGAGTAGAAAAGGGTTGAAACCCCTGCCAGCCTAGTTCTGCTGATTTGTCTTTTTGGGGAGATTTCCCTTCACCTCCAACAGGAAGTGAGAATGCTTTTCTTCAAAGTTAGGGGAAACCCTAATTCTTAGAAAGTTGTCTCCAGAACAGGCGTCCCCTTTGGAATAACCCCATGCACTTCTAAAAATGTAAGATCTCCCATCACTTTTAGTCCTGGAGATAATGGTCACCTGGACAAATCGGGTATTTATCAGAGATCCACTTAGCAATAAAAACTGTTATTTTTAATTCTCCTATTTATTAACATTTTTTAAAATTATTTTTCTACTTGTTTTTTTTGGGGTTTTTTTTCACTTATTTTCTATTCTGCTTGGTACCACGGAGGTACCAAGCAGAATAGCTGAGCCGAATGCCGCTCGGCAGCATTCGGCTATTCACTCACTGCCGTTCGGCCCTTATGTGAATAGGGGCGAACGGCAGCGAGTGAGCTGCCGGAGCTTCGGCTCAGCCTGTCCAGATGTTGGATCGGCTGAGTCGAAGTCCTTCTGCACCTCAGCTCAGCCGAACATGCAGATCTATGTACAGCACAGTGATGATGTCACTACTACTTTTACAAGAAGATAACTGGGACACACAGGGGATTTACAGTATATCCTTTGTAGCAATTGAGGAACTTATTTAAACCGAATGTTTTTGTGCCCGGAGTTCAACTTTATTTAAATATTTGTCGACTTAAAAAAAGATTCATTTTCAAACCAGAAAAAAAAAATCTTTCATCGTGATCTCCCCCCCATCCCATATCATTAGTAACAAGGTGTTGTGTGATGGAACAATGAATAGTACAAAGACTTCCACATAATATTTATCTTACAATGTATCTAGAAATAGGTGTTAGAAAGTTTCTAGACAAAGGTGAAGACAGTTTCAAAGCGAGAGTTTAGAAACGGCTTCTATGAGATAAGAAGGAGACGCCATTTCTCAAAAGACAAAGAAATCCGAGACAAACGAAAAGCAGAGGGGGGTTTATCACACTATCCTTCATGTAATAACACACACATATATATACTGTATGTACACTATATTGCCAAAAGTATTGGGACGCCTTTATACGCACATGAACTCTAATGGCATCTCAGGCTTAGTCCGTAGGGTTCAGTATTGGGTTGGCTCCGCCCTTTGCCGCTAAAACAGCTTCAACTCTTCTGGGAAGGCGTCCACAAGGTTTAGGAGTGTGTCTATGGGAATGTTGGACCATTCTTCAAGAAGCGCATTTGTGAGGTCAGGCGATTAGAGTTAGAGGTGATTTATTGCTAAAGCTTGGTTTAGGGGAGGATTAGGCATTAGAGTCAGAGAAGAACAATTGTTAGGTCTTGGTTCAGGGAAACATTGTGTGTTAGGGTTAGATGTTATTTGTTAAGACTTGGTTCAGGGGGAGGCTGAGGTGTAGGGGTTAGAGAGGATTTATTGTTAAGGCTTGGCTCAGGGTAGGACTAAATGATAGGGTTGATTTATTGTTAAGGCTTTGTTCGGTGTGGGATTAAAGTGACACTAAACTCAGGAGTTAAATCTTAAAAATACATTTAAGTCCCTTAACTATGAACAACAATGTGTCTTATTTGTGTATCACTCGGCTGTAGACCCTCCAATCATCTCTGAGTTGGTGCTGACACTATCCTTTCTTCTGGAGGGGGGATACGTCTGTTCCCCATGGTCCCTGTGTGTGTTGTAGAGTAGTCACCGTTCCAAGCTCGCTACCGGGATGGACTACAATCTCAATACAAATGATAAAACTAAACATGAGATTGTAGTCCATCCTGGGAACGACCTTGGAGCGGTGACTACTTTACAACACACACAGGGACCGTGGGGAACAAAAGTAGCCCCCCTCCAGAAGGAAGGACAGTGTCAGTTTAGTGTCACTTTAGGTGTTAGGGGGGATTCGTTGTTAAGGCTTGGTTTAGAGAAGGATTAGGTGTTAGAGCCAGAGGTGATTTATTGTTAGGACCTGGTTTAAGGATTAAGTGTTAGGATTAGGAGTGACCAATTGTTTGCACTTGCTTCAGGGAGGGATTAAGTATTAGGGGTGATTCATTGTTAGGTTTAATTTCAGGGTAGGATTAATTGTTAGGGTTAAACAGTTGCTAGGGTTTGGTTTAGGGGAGGATTAAGTGTTAGGGTTAGAGGTGATTTATTGTTGGGACTTGGTTCAAAAGAGGATTAGGTGTTAGGGATGATCAATGGTTAAGGCTCGGTTCAGAGGAAGATTGAGTGTTAGGGATGTTTTATTATTAGGGTTTTGTTTCCGGGTAGAGTAGGTGTTAGGGTCGGGGTGGTTATTTTTTTAAGCTTTGTTTCAGGGGAGAATTAAGTTGGGGGGTGGGGAGGGGAGGGCTTTTGTAAAGACAAAAAATGCTGGACAGCTACACTATTCAGAGAACGAATCTATGGACCTCTGTGTGGAGCATAGATACTGAGATCCCAAGTCTTTACTGGGATTCTGCTTTTACATTAGGGTCAGGTCACGGTTCCCTTCACGATACAACGACAGAAAGATAATATTTATTTTAAAAACTATCTCAAAGTAGGTGCTAAAATTTTCCCAGTGACAGCTTTGGACCAAATGTTTACCAGCAGCATCTCGGAGATAAGGACACACCATTATTTAAAAAAAAAGACAGGGGAGCATTCTAATATGATGGAAAACAGACGGCCTTCATCGCACCAGAAATGTGGTAATAACGTATTCATTTCACTTGAAAACAATAGAAAGTGTTTAAAGAGGAGATACGATAAGTAAAGTATGAAGTGCCCACACTTTGCACCTCCCGCGCTTATATTTCACAAGAAACCGGCGAAAGCTCGGAGTAGACCCGTTGACAAATTTCTCTACCTTCCATCAAAAACCACAGAACATATATATATATTAATTGCGCCTGGCGCCGGTCCACGAGCTCTCTTCCCGGGACTCCTGTTTTGTATTATGACAGCGTGTTCCTTCAGAAATCATAGCTTGACTTCCTATCTATGGAGTGTTTCATTCTCAACTAAAATAACCTAATCCGTTTGGCTTCAGAGCAAAGTACACCCCAAAGTGACCCTGAATGTACTTTTCCCCCAGAGGGACCCGCGATTAGAGATGTAGCGCTCACCCCCGAAGGAGCCGCTGAATATTGAAATAGGTTCTCCTACCTGTTGGATCCAGCTGCCATTCCCCTTTAATCAGCAACAGCACACCAACACTCACGGACAGAACGGCTCGAGTCTTAGGGTCTTTTTTAGGGTATTTATTTGCAACATCAATAGGAGAGAGAGGGTTTAGGATCTGTAGGATGCCATTTGGAAATACTTCTGAGGACAGCTTTCTCCCCTAGCAACCGCTAAGGCCGAAATCACTGCGATCTGGTCCCAGGGACCAATAGTAGTAGTAGTAGTAGTACTGTGAACAGATACCTGGAATAGGGTGTGGGATCTCCCTTGTGGGTCCCAGACGGACGCTCGCACCAGCTCCTCTGCGGTACCCCTCAACAAGCGGACTCCTCCCCGACCCAGCTTCCATCAGGTATTTTCCTCTTTAGGATCTGGAACTTCTGTGCCCTCAGCATCTGCAACTGCCAAGGAGCACTCCAGTTAAATGAGAGTATCTTCTTAGAACAAGGCACCCAACACCTGCCACGTGTATGGGCCCAGTGAAGTATCAGTGTATCCTTAGGCCTCCAGGCCCCTCAGCACCTGCCATGTGCTGAGGCCCAGGCTGCTTGCTCTGCATCACACACAGTCCTCCTAGGGCGAGGCCCCTAGGGGAAAGAGAGAGCTCCACAATGTCCCCAGACCTTTTATCACCTGCCCTCAACCATGCCTCTGAGTCATCCTACTCAGGGATTGGCTAGGGCCAGGTGCATAGTCATAACCTGAGGGTGGATCCTCCCTCACTGTATGCCAAGGCTCCCTTTTCCTCAGCAACAGGAGGAGCAATCAATCCAGCAGACTCAGGGACACCTATAGAATGCAGAGCTCTGTATAATCAGTATCTAGACTGGTTACAGTCCAGGTATCTCTAAATTGAATAGCGACATTTTAGAGGGCTCTACAGAGAAATAAATGAATTTCTGGTCCGAGACTCAAAGAAGGAGATGTCAAGGACTATAGGACTTGCAGCAAGTGTTTGGTGTTAGGCCTGGTTACTAAGTGATCGAAGAATAGATGAAACACTACTTATAATGCGACACATTGGCTGTTTAATATGTTACAGCCAGTATGTCTTAGGGGGATAAAAATCACGATGTTGTAGACAGACTGGACATACCAATTGAGCAGACCATGCAGCTGCACAAGGGCCCTTTGGGACTTAAAATGTATGTAAACCTTAGCAATGTACTTCTCTTATTTAGTCCCTGTTGTTCCGTTAAATTTACCTTTGAAAGTGTTTTGTTGTATCTGTTAGACAAAAAAAAGTATCTGTTGATCATGCCAGAAATCCAGTAAGCTCCCAACTTTCTGTATTCATGTGCAGGGGCGTAACTAGAAATCACAGGGCCCCATAGCAAAATTTTGTATGGGGCCCCGTGATTGCTAGTTATGCCACTTGCAGAGCCCACCGGAGAGTGACCCTGCAGAGCCCACCATAGACTCTCTATAGTGGGCTCTGCAGGGTCTGAGATCTCTTACCTGTCAGCGCTGTCTGCCTCTGTGGTCGCCGGGCCCCGATTCCTGTTTTAACTGGTAACAAATTGTTGAGTGCGTTTGTCGTTTGTTTTGCTTTACCGATTCCTGTTCCGTCCCCGGGCCCTGCCTCCTCTTTGATAGACGAGCCCCGCCTCCTCTTACATTCCCCCCTGTGCCCGAGCCCCATAGCGGCCGCCTGGGTCGCTATAGCGATTGTTACACCACTGGTCATGTGGCAATGCTGTACTGAAATCTCAAACAATGGAACCACAGAACATGCTATGGAAAGGAAGAGAAGGCTAGGTGTCCCAAAGTCCTAACATACATCCTGTCCTAGGGGGACAACATTGCTCCTCCATAGTGTGGTATTGTGTGGCAATCCTACAGTGGAATTTGGTATTATAATCACCTAGGACTCTCAGTCAGAGGGGCTCAGGGGTTTCTGGAAGTAAGTGTTTTTACAGAGAAAGAGCTGGTTTTACAGATGTTCTGGATTTTGTTTGGGATCCTGTAACCGGCAGATTACAAAGAGAAATGGGAGGGTTGGGATCTCCATTCCGGGGTCCATGTTTCTGTAGTGACCAGAACTTGTTGATTGCACAGCTGTCCACAGCCCTTATGGTAAGGGTGCTGGCTAGGGTTCAGGGCTCCATCTGGGAGAAAGGAAAGGTCAATGTCCAAGAGTCAGGAGCACTCCACCCAGAAGTCAGAGTAGAGCCAGTTGGCGTGTGCATGCTGGAGGCACATGAGAGACAGCCAGGGAGGCTGAAAGCGCTAGTGAGGCTGAGAGAGCCAGGAGACTGAGGGCCACAATTTATGTATGGGACAGCACTAAAGTGAGGACTAGTCTGAAGAGAAACAAAGGACCATGGGTCGAAACAGCCAGACAGTGAGAGTAGAAGCCGGGAGGCTGAACTTATGTCCATTTGGCAAGCAGTGCATGCGTGCTGTGCTGAACAACCCCTGCGAGGGTATGCGATGTGGATGCTTCAACCTTCATTTTAATAAAAGTGGGTTACAAGGCTCTTAATAAGAAAGTATTGCGCGCGGACTGCTTCCATAAAGCGCTCACCATATGTGCTAATATCTTCGGAACATT
Organism: Nanorana parkeri; assembly: GCF_000935625.1. Taxonomy (NCBI): domain Eukaryota; kingdom Metazoa; phylum Chordata; class Amphibia; order Anura; family Dicroglossidae; genus Nanorana; species Nanorana parkeri. The sequence continues at coordinate 456,378 of NW_017307460.1, read as the reverse complement.
ACAACAGTTCTAGTACAGTGAGTGAGTTGTCCTAGGAAGTGTGTTACTGGCAGGATCATTAGGTGACAATAATGGACAAAAAGTCTTACAAAAAACTAACGGAGATACCACATGTGAGGGCTAGTAAGCAGCCGTATATATATTACGTTCTTGTTCTTGGGTTTAGGGGCAAATTTATACTAGATGTGGGTCAGATGGGTGATGGGGCCACTCCCACTGTCATATAGACCTGGACATGACAAACTTCCATAAAGCTGTTAACTGATGTACAGTAAATATTTTTACTTGGCCAGTACTTCATTTTGGGGGCCCAAAAATTGCTCTCCGACATGGGCTGTTTGGTGACTCTGTCCACCACTGGCTGCAGAGCAGACAATGCAAAATCGCACTTTCTTTTTAAAGTGCACCTGCATTGGCCAAGGAAGATACAAAGTAAAGATAGTATTGAAGAGAAAACAATATAAAAATAAAAATTTTAACCCCTCCTCCCCAAGGCAGTGCTGAGCACCTGAGCATCCAGTCCTCAGAAATGAGCAGTTTTAGGGGTTTGGATACGTCACTATACCTCCCACACCATAGCAGCAGAGCTTCTGTAAAACCTGAACTTCTGGGTTGCATGTTGTCTGTGTCTGGGCACCTAATAACCAATCTGGAGCATGCCAGGTAGTGGCTTGTTGTGTGTGTGGGGGCAAACAAATTTTGATATTCAAAAAATGTGTATTTGCATAGGATTTTCGGGATTCTCGGCAGTAGGTATGTTGAAGAGAATACACCATAAGGTGGTTCATTCTTTACTTTGTCACCTGCCTTCTTTCCCCCACAGCATTTCCAAAATCATATGTAAATACTGACTGTCTGAAAGTCGGTATTTGCATGGGCTTAGGTATGCCCCCAACTGGCCGTGTTCATGATACCTGAGGATTGGATGCTTAAAGGAGAAATATGGGGTCAGTGCTTTTCCCCATAGTTCTCCTAAGGGTAACGGGAGGACACAAACTAGCGTCCTCCCGTCACCCAAAGCTCAGTATCCCAGATAGCAAGGATAACTTGCTACAAACTTGTGGCAGGGTTAAGTTGTAATTTTGTTAACTTGCTGCGTACATTCCTGGCATGTTGTAGACTTGCAGAACACTCGCAGCACAAGTTCTAGTTGACACTTTTTGAATTTGTAGCAAATTTGCTTGGCAAGTCTACAGCAAGAGTCCTGCAGGTCTTAGCAAGAGCTCTGCAAGCTCGCTGGTCTGGAGACTTGCAATGCAGACTTGCTGTAATTGTGCAACAACATTGTGAAGCTTGGCAAGTCTGCAATAGTTTAGCAAGTCATTTTCAAGCTTGCAGCTCAATTGCTTGCTATCTGGGATACCGCGACCTACAGCCCGCGGTATACTGAGACGCCGCAGCCGGAACGGATCCCGACAATGCTGTCTGGATCCACCCAGCTGCGTGAGTGACAGCTGGCTCTTCCTATCTAGAGGCAGAGCCAGCTGTACCCGCCCCCTCCCCGTCCGTTCCGCCAGTCAGTGCTGGAGGATTGGACAGGGGACGGGGGAGGGAATCCCTGCAGGGAGCCGTGATGACCGTCACGGCTCTCTGCGGGGATAGATCGAGAAGTGAGCGAGCGACGGTATGTGTTCACTCACTTCCCGATCTACTGAGCCGACCTGTGACAGTTTCATTGTCACAGGTCAGCTCAGATTATGAGGCTGAGTGACAATCCCTCGCCTCATAATTCTCCTTTAGGCACTGAGCACTGCCTATGACCATTATTTTTAAAGCCGGTGTTCTGGTTTTTGGGGAGCTCCAGAGGAGTACAGGCAAGCAGAGGAACATTATGATGCCTTATCTTCAACACGGCCTTTATTTCTTTCCTCTGTGGGCAGTACACATTCAGTTTCAGTTAATGCTACCCACTAATCAGCATTGGGAAATCAAGAGAAGGTCACATGTGTTCAGTATTTCATGAAACAATTGAAACTCTCACATACCACAAGACATTGTGTGTCCATTATACCGTCTTTCTGACCTTCATGTTTCTTTATTTTATTCCAGTCTCAAGACCCCAGAGTTCCCCAGAAGACTTGAAAGTACTAATGAGCAACGTCAATCGGTTAAACGAGAGCTTCCGAGATCTTCAGTTTAAAATCATGCAGCTGACATTTAAAGGGGATTTCATGGATCATATCTGGAAACTTCAGGATCTTTTCCAGAATCATTCGGACTCTTTGTTTCAGCTCACAGAATCCTTACAGAAACTGGAGCATAACCTTAACGGCGTCCAGAACATGGCCAGCCAAACGGACACGGTTGTCTCCAATCTTGGCGCCAGCCTCAACCAGATAAGCGACACGCACAACTTAGAAATGTACAAGTTGCACACAGAGGTCAACGGCAGTAGATACATCTGGAGCCACCATGACGCCATGTTGAAGGACCTCTCGACCAAAGTGGAGGGACTTAGTGAGCAAATCAGCGACATGTTTGGGACATTTAACGCCCTCAATGGAACATACTCCTATGACATAGGAATCCACCATTCTAGGATACTGGAGCTTCAAGGTCTTATAACCAATGTTACCGAAGATACCAGGCAAATGAGACTTCTTCATATCGTGATGGAGCAACAGCTGAAACATGAAATGGCTCTCATAAATAATGTAACAGAGGACCTACGCCTCAAAGACTGGGAGCACTCAATAGCCTTAAAAAACATCTCCGTAGTCCAAGGTAGGCCACTGACTCATACAAAGATGTTACCCCATGGGGATCTATTTACCTTATGTTCCGATACTGCTGTGATTTTGATTTGGTTTGAATATGTGCTTGCTTCTTTTTGGTTTTGGTAGTTGGGACCTGCCTGCCCACCCAGAATAAACCACAGTCTTTGTAAAGCCAACTTGCTGACCACATAATGCTCATATCTTCAGCTCTCACTGCTCTATCATGGCTGCTGCTGCAATTGGGAAAACATGTGACTTTCTCCTATGAAGCAGTTTATGGGCCTACCCTCAGTCGCTAGCCCAGAGCACTGCCACATGATGGAGATGGTGATGTCACCTGTTCCCCCATGCTCCCACGCCATGCATTGTGGTGTCGGCTGTGAGGAAGAAGAGATGAGTGCAGTATATGGTGCTTGTGGGTTAGCTTTAGCTTAGTAGGCCCTGTTACTCTGCCCTGAATGGGCGAGGTGACAGGTTCTCTTTAAACAGATAATAGTTTTGGTTTGGTGGCAGATTTTCTGCACACCTACATTGGCCATCATGAGAAGGTTTACACCTACAATGTACTTTAGCTGAAGAGTTGCTGAGACTGGAACATGAAGACCCAGTGATAGCAGCCAGACAAGCAGATGTCAAATCTTTGATCAAATCTGGTTAAAGATCTGCAGGCAATTGTTTATGATACCCAGTACTATAGCAAACTACATGTCACCCAATTAGGTTTTAGATCTACTTTAATGTCAAGGTAGCCTGCAGAGAGGTCCAGGACTGGATCACAACATGGGGCAAAAAAAGAAAAAATAGGCCACCTATGTATTTTAAAGCTGACTGAAGAGTCATATACATTCTTCGGGAATCTTGGTGAGCTTTTTGTATTTCTTCCAGATCTGTGCAGTATTTCAGGGTGAGACTTGGAGCTTCCTGTAATAAAGACCGACCACTGCTGCTCTCTGCTTGTGCAGGGTGACTGTTTTTTTCTCCGCCACCTCTTGTAATAAAGATCGGTCATTGCTGCTCTCATTCCTCATGCAGGAAGACTCGTCTTGTCTCCGCCCCCTCCTGTAGATTTCTGCAGGCAGCCTGTACTGGGTGGGGTCTGCAGAAGCCCTCCGACCACTCTGCACAGGCTATGTGCAAAGCCAGCTCTGAGGAAGGGGAAATTCCCCGAAAACGAGTTCAGCTGAGTCAGCTTGTTTCTGCTGGTCTAGCAGCATATTTGGATTGTTTTCTCTGACTGCTAGGAATCTGCATGTATCCTGAGATGTATGTCCAACGCTCATTTTATCCACCTCTTTTGTGAGTACCATTTAAAGGAGAACTATGAGGTAAGTGCTTTTCACTCACCTCATAGTTCTAGCCGACCTGTGACAATGAGACTGTCACAGGTCGGCTCAGTAGATCGGGAGGTGAGCGAACACATACAAGGCGTTCGCTCACCTCTCGATCCTGTCACGGCTCTCTGCCGTGACAGGGGAGGGGGTGGATGCGCCGCTCCGATACGCCAGTGCTGACTGGCGGAACGGACGGGGGAGGGGGCGGGTACAGCTGGCTCTGCCTCTAGATAGGCAGAGCCAGCTGTCACTCACGAAGCTGGGCGGATCCAGACATAATTATCGGGATCCGCTACACCTGCGGCGGCTTAGTATACCGCGAGCAGTAGCTTGCGGTATACTGCGGCGTCTCAGTATACCGCGAGCTACAGCTCGCGGTATACTGAGCCTAGGATGACGGGAGGACGCTAGTTTGTGTCCTCCCGTTACCCTAAGGAGAACTATGGGGAAAAGCCTTAACCCCATAATTCTCCTTTAACATTTTTAATCTTTCTAAACAAATAAAAGGATTATTTGCACCAGGAAAGGCGCCTGCTGTTTCTTTTTTATGTGCAAAGAAAATGCATATCAAAAAGTTTTACAAATGTTACAAATAAAAACAGATATAAACATTTTTAAATAACATGGTATAACCAGATCAACCATATGCAGGATGTCACCTCTGCAATATCTGGGTTCCTTAAGGCATTTAGTGCACAAAAGTGGATTTATACCAGTATGACTGGTATGAGGAGTATGACTAAATGAAAGTTTTTGTGCCCGGAGTTCAGCTTTAACTGATCATGTTCCCTTCCACCCACTCAGCACCCTCTCAGTAAGGAAACATTTGCACCCCTGTTTTCCATTCTGTCCAGCAGTCACTCTTTTCTTGTACTGCTACCCCTTCACTGTTCCCATGTTGTGTTCAGTATTATTTTTAATCGATAATACGAAATCACCTGCGCTCCATGCAGCGTACAGACCTTGGATGAGAGGTTGGTGCTTGAAGTGACAACACGGATGGCGCCGTGTCAGATAGAGTCCATAATAGAAGTCACCAGCGCTGGATGATATGTGCAAGAAGCAAAGCACTTTTTATTCAATCGTCACATGCGTCAAACAGCCAAAGTTTCGTAGCCACGTAGGGTCCCTTCTTCTCGGGGCGACATAGTTTCACTATGTCGCCCAGAAGAAGGGACCCTGCGTGGCCCCGAAACTTTGGCTGTTTGACGCATGTGACAATTGAATAAAAAGTGCTTTGCTTCTTGCACATATCATCCAGTATTATTTTTATACTCATTTTATTTGGTACCGCCTAAAATTATTGGAAGGCGTTCAGTTTATCTAACTGCAAACATGCCTTATAAACCAGTTTTTTCCCTTCTCTGTGTTTAAAACCGCAGTGCACTAAACCCGAAATTAAACAGAGAATTGGTCTTAATCAAACATCTGTGAATGACAGAACAAAGAACAATCAATTTTGCGTTGTGAAAGGAGTCCAGCAGTTGTACAGGCACACCAAGTATCGGAGAGGCTTGGTGTACTTGCCAGGAAAGATGATTAAAGGAAAATTTTACTTCTGTTTCGATTATAAAATGTTATTTTGTAATGTGTGCCTTACTGTAATCCATGGTTGTTTCCCTTCTCTTTGCTGCTCTTCCTTTTAAATCCTCATGTCTTCTCATGCTTGGGGTGAACTTCCCTTTTCAGCTCAGGGCCTCTTCCTGTAGTGCTGGCTCAGGTTTCAAGCCTATACAAACCTACACACAGACACCGTGTATCGATTCCTGAGACAAGGCAGTCTGCTGCAAAACAGAAGTTCTGCAGAGCATGAGAACAGATACAGATTTAAAAGGAAGAGCAGCAAAGAGAAGGGAAACTACCATGGATTACAGTAAGGCGCACATTACAGTATTGTTTTATGTTAAAAAATTTGAGGGTTTAATGTCACTTTAAGCTCTGTGGCCAATGTACCAACACCATTGCTGCACAATAAGACAACCATCTCAATCCAATATGCATCCACCGCTATGCATGGGTAGCATTTGTTCTAGTGCAACAAATGCCCCCTAGTGCCCCCTATCTCAGCGTTTCCTTCCCCAAGTCTTGGTCCCTTCAGACCATACAATAGATGTCAACTTGCTTCTGCAACTTCAAGGGTTCAGGCTGGCGGGTAGAAACCTAACTGGTTTCGCTGGGAGACCATTGCATGTTCAATGGGGGACACCTGTCTCAATGTCAGCTGTATGAAAGGGAATTTCCTGCATTTTTGAGAGTTTTCCTCGTACCACCTGTTGTGTCTACAGGACAGGAAGTAAAGGAAATCTCCCCAGTGGGAAAACCAAAAGTTTCTAATTTCTAACCATTCCCTACTCTATCCAAAAAAGAGAAGGCTTGTCTTTAAATATACTTCAAGGGGGTTTCCACTATCAGACAGCAAGTGGAAAATCCATTTCCGTCCCTCAGCTGCTGTTCAGTTATAGGTTTTAGTTGTAAATAAATTAGTATACTGTATCGTATTTGATCTCTAGAGGCTACAAACAATGAGGCAAGATCGGACCCCCACCGTAGAGTGAATGGTCTGATTGTTATTGCAGTGATGCAATCAAACTAATTATCATGTGATCTTCCAATCTGTCATTGAGGCTTTCATGATTTAGCAGAATTAGGTCAGGTCCAATTAAATCCATCCAGCACTCGGAGCCCGGAGCCAGCCCAACTCTTCTCATGGTCTCTGAGCTTTTGAGATCTTATCGGATGTAATTTAGAGTTCCAGCTGTGAACACTTAGCTGTTAAATGTCTCCTGGTTCCAAAGGCAATTCAATTGCTGACTTAACATCTTATCATATTAGTCTCCCTGTTCCATATGCTCTGATATAGAGCTCTTGCATACAACCAATGAAACTTAATCTGAAGTGGCAATATTTAAAGTGATTCTCTGCTGTCTCTTGTATTATATCCCGTCCGACCTTGAAAGAACGTCAGCTTGTTTCAAAATCACCTCAAATGTGCCCTCATAAGTTGGGATGCACCGATACCAGTTTTTTGGTATTGAGTGCGAGTACCAATAATTATATACACTTCCGGTAGCATGGGGCAGGCTTCCCGTCCAATCAGGAAGCCGGGCAGCACATCATTACCCGCTGCCCAGTTTCTTAATTGCCCGGGAAGCTGGCTCCATGCTGTTTGGCTGACTCCATGCCTCATCAGATTCTATAACCTAGTCAAAGGTTATATTATGTTACAGCGCCTGTGCGGCCACATGATTGTTTCTACAACCACAGTTGCCACTGCGCCTGCGCGGCTATTGGCTTCTAGGACAAATATCAGTTTGTACTAGGTTATAGAATCCGATGAGCCGCTAGCCGCGCAGGCGCAGTGGCAATAGTTAGACAGTTCGACAAGGATTTTCTGCCCATGCGCAATAGCTCCATCTGCTGTACATCTCCTACTGGCAGTCACCGGATGTGACGTGCCCAGTCGGAGAGATCGACAAGTCGGAGCTTTCGATAGAACACCGGTTTCCCAGCTAATTAGCATCGAGTCAGCTTCCCGATCAGGAAGCCAGGAGGCAGGTAATTTACCTGCTGCCTGGCTTCCTGCTTGGCCGGAAAGCCAACTCCATGCTGTTTGGCCAAACAGCCGGCTCGCCTTCTGATTGTGCAGGAAGCCGGCTTTCCAGCCAATTGCATGAAGCTGGCATCCCAGCCAATCAGGAAGCCGGGAGGCGGGTCATTATCGGCGGCCCGGCTTCCTGATTGGCCAGGAAGCCGGCTCCATGTTCCCTCGCGGCACTGCCGGTCAAAGCAAACCTCCCTCTGAATGGAAGTTCCGGTATCTGGATAAGTATCAGAGCATTTGGTACGAGTACTTGCCCAAATACTCGCTATCGGCACCGATACCCATACTATTATCAGTGCATCCCTACTCTTAAGAATGGTGTGTGGTCAGGTACTTTTAGCCAGGCATGTCATAGCAGCAGGCTAAAAAATTCACCTTGTTTCAGACCATGTATTGAAGGAATTTCTTTAAAGGGCTATTTTATTGGATCTCATGGTACACGTTTGAAATATCTTTAAAATGTTTTGCTTCAAGGGGGAACCCCCTAGACATTACATTGGATTCTTACCTTGCTTTTAGTGGTATGTACCCTGTAGAAAAGGCTCAGATATTCACCATCTGAATCAATGAAGGCATGGTGGATGGGAACGAACACTCAAATTGGTGAAATAGCATTTCAAATTTTGCTTCTTTACCATGAACCTGTATTTTGCCCATGCAGGCCAATGTCACAGATCAGCTGCCGACCTATGCTCCAACAAGTTTGTATTTGGTTTGACATCTTTGCTGTTGTGAGTCTTCATGTACCAGTGGTTCTACAAGCATGTGCTCCGCTCTTGCTTCAGAGAGCTAGCAGCTATGGATCTCACCCGCCTCACCTGATGCTTAATATACCTTGTTTTTTCTCTACCATCCAGCCTTCTCTATCTCTCCTTATTTAAATCCTGCTCAGACCAGCTTGCTTTGCTTGAGCAATATTTCTGTTGCCTCCGAGCTCCCATCTTTTCCTTTGCTCCTGACCTGCTTTTTCCCTGGCTCAACCTTTTGTGTACCAACTCAGCTTGTTCTCCTGAGTACGTTTATCTGCCTCCAGCCCTGATCTTTGGTTTGTTTTATGGGTCTTTGTTTTTTTTTTGCTGCCATCTCTCCTTTGCCAGTGCTTACTGGAATGCAGCCACGTTCTCTGTCTTCTATGTGTATGGGTACTCTCCACACATGATTAAGGTGATCCCAGGGGTTGCGACTTGGGTTCAGCATGCAGCTAAGCCCAAACCTCCATGAGGGGGTCCCTGGCAGAATACCAGCTGGCACTTAGACCCTGTGCTCTGGGGGGATCCCATGCCACCTGCTCGCTTGTGGGTTCACACCCCTGGAGCCGTGACAGCCAACCAACGCCCTCTCTCACCATTCTTTCGATCCATTCACTGAGAATTTCCAGGTATGGAGTAGCACGGGATTTAATCCTCTTTCTCCTGTGTGATACCACTGATGCTTTATGAACAACCACTTGGTTACATCCTACTATCTTAAAATGACCAATAAACCTTTTGTCTTTGGGGTTTGTAAAGGAAGTTGGACATGTGGATAAATTCTGTTTTAAAACTTTTCTGTGCTTTACACTGGTGTAGTGGTGGGATTTGCTGGTTACGTCTGGCCCACCTCTGACTTCTGATTAGCTTAAGTGAGCAGATGACATCTTCTAAGGTCATAGAGGTCCCATTGGTCGCTTTGTAATTGTCAAGGTTTACCCAATTGTTCTCCAGCAGCCCCAAGGTTCTAGAACTACAAATCCTACTGAAAGGGGTGACTTGGGTGCATTGCTTCCATACAAAATATTATCTGCCTGTCGCTAACAAGACTTCCAGCAGTAACAGATAATGAACATATAGAATTGCAGTGGAAATTGGCTTTGTAGACGGGTCACCACCCTCTGGAGTCACACGAGGTGAAATGAGAAAAGAACAAGTTGTTTGTATTGAAGACAAGATCAAGGGAACGAGTGGAGATCTGGGTTGCTGATAGCACATGACCGAGGAGATGGTCCACAGATGGTTTCCCCGCACGTGGTGTCTGTGATTCCTCTGTGTACTCGCTGTCACCTCCATAATCCCAATAGAAACATCAGTTTAATGTTAATCAGGCATGACTGCAATTTATGTTTTTTGTACTATCGCTTTATCTTTTGCTGGCGTCTGTTTCATTAACGTCATTTTAAAGCTGTCAGAGGCACAATGTGGTCAAACAAGTTTGCATTTATAATTCCACCTGCTTTCTCTGTAGCTAAAACTTTTTTTTACCACTCACCAGTGGCTTTATTCTCTACATTGTCCTGAATCGTTGTCTAATATCTGCAGGCTAGCATGTTCCTTGGTGGCAAGCACCATCCGCTGAAGTTCTCAGTCAGTGAGCTAGCACAGCAAAGAATCAGATGCACTTTGAAAATCCTGTTGACTCTTTATATAAATTGCAAATAAAATGAGTGCGCTTTCTGAATTTTGTACAGTTCCAGGGCTTCTTAGAAATCATAAGAAATGTAGTGCTTAATCCTACTTGGCTGAAGTCCCTCTTAAAAATAGATTCATACTTGTTTATCAAAGCATCTGATGAGAAGTCAGTAGCGTATCCAGGGTATGGCACATATGGCACATGTCCTGGGCATGGCTTCGTGGGTCAGCGAACTTTCGAAGACTGCTGACTTTTTGTCTCTCCCCACCCCTCTCCCATACACATCTCCCAGCCCGCCTCTTAGCAACCCCGGACACTCTGACTGGTGTCACGCCAAGCTCCTGGCAAGCAGTTACATCACTGGTTGCCAGGAGCTGGGCAGGACACCGGACAGAGTGTTGCAGGTTGCTAAGAGCCAAAAACAAGGAGATGTGTAAGGGCCATAAACATCTCCCTGCCCAGTTCATAGTAACCAGAGCGGGTGGGCAGAAGTGAATGCGAGAGGAATGATGGGCAGAGCATCCCAGGTTGCTAAGAGCTAGGCGGGCAGATGTGTATGGTCCTTACACGGGCCACCAGAGAGGTGAGCATAATTGTCCTTCTACTGCAGGGACCTGCTGTTTGGATTCATTTAGGGAACTGACTGGGTCTACTTAAAGGAGAACTATGGGGTTAAGGCTTTTCCCCATGGTTGTCCTAAGGGTAATGGGGGGACACAAAGTAGCCTCCTCCCGTCACTCTAAGCTCAGGATACCGCGAGCTATAGCTTGCGGTATACTGAGATGCCACAGTATACCGTGAACTACTGCTCGCGGTATACTGAGACGCCGCAGCTGAAGCGGATCCCGACAATTATGTCTGGATACGCTCAGCTGTGTGAGTGACAGCTGGCTCTGCCTATCTAGAGGCAGAGCCAGCTGTACCCGCCCCCTCCCCCGTTCGTTCCGCCAGTCAGCACTGGAGGATCGGAGCGGGGAGGGGAGAATCCAGCCCCTCCCCTGTCACGGCAGAGAGCTGTGACAGGATCGAGAGGTGAGCGAGCGCCGGTATGTGTTCGCTCACCTCCCGATCTACTGAGCCGACCTGTGACAGTCTCATTGTCACAGGTTGGCTAGAACTATGAGGTGAGTGAAAAGCACTCACCTCATAATTCTCCTTTAAGTTTAAGATGGCCTCAAACAAATCAAGATCAGATTGTATGACAACAGTAATTATGGGTTATTGTTTTTTGGGCAGCCTCTGGTAAATAAGCCTCTAGGTGGGTCCGTATGGGTATTATAACGCAAAGAGCAGACCCTGGCTCTGTGTATGGCTCATTCACCATCTGATAGAGGCCTGGAACAAACTGTTTCCAGAACCTTCCACACGCTCGCCATAAAGTGCCATATGCATTCGAGCTTACGAGGGATCTGGGAGAGTAACAAGATCAACTTCTGGCTTGTACTAGAGGCTGTAATTAGGTGCAGCCCCTTCTACGTTATTTCCACCACCATAAAACACACAAGTTCTCCCACTGAGTTTAAAGGATCTCAGAACGGCTCGTGTGCTTTACTTTGGGAGAATTTTTTTCTTCTTTTCCATAGAAATGTTTTTCTCCTTCTAAACCAAATTAAACCAAATTATTTCGATATTTATAATGTGGAAACAGTCCCAGAATGCTGAAGTGAAACTCAACCTTTTGACCCTGTAAAATTAAAAAGAAAAAGCACAGATGCCTCCCATGTGCTCACACGTTGTGTAGATATCTACGTTATTTTCAAATTTCATAAGTTTTTTTTACATTTCATTATGCTATTTGTGTTATAATTTTTTTTTCTCACTTTGGCAGTATGAAGCTTTAATGGTCAATCCACCTAAAGGAGACAGTTTCTTCAGTATTTCTGGGACTCCATTGGCAAGGTCCCTGTGCTTAGTTCCCGGCTCTGAACACCTGTTGTGCCCATTATGAGAGGCTCCCGCCATCCCTGCACTGAGTTCCTGGGTTATACACCTGCTTTGCCTATTATGAAAGGTTCTCACCATCCCAGCATTCAGTTACGGGGTCCCCATAGCGGCTACACTCATTATGAGGGGCTCCTGCCATGCCTTAATTGAGTTCCTGGCTCTGCACACCTGATGTACTTATGGCGAGGCCAAGTCGTCACCTCTGCAATAAAGAGGAGGCCTTGGTGTCACCAGTGAATGAAAGATGTTGCCTGTGTGTCACTGAATGAAAGATAGGTGAAGCCTGGAGGTCAAAAGGCAGATGAGGCCTTGGTGTCACCAGTGAATGTAAAGTATGGCCTGGGTGTCACAAGTGAAAAACAGGCGAAGCCCAGTTATCGTCAGTGAAAGATAGGTGAGGTTTTCCCTTCACTTTATGTATCCATGACAATGGTCAACAAGACAAATGGAGAGGATGACTCTCCTCAGCAGGGACCCGCACAGCAATAAGTATGGGGGGAAGAATCCCCTAATCTTGCCTCTTCCAGAAACAATGGAGGAAAGAGTCCCTGATCCACACCTATAGAGGTCAACATCTGACTTGTTTTCTGTGCCATAAAACTCCCTCCTAACCATAGACATCCTCTCCCCAGCAATAATACATAACCATAGACATCCTCTCCCCAGCAATAATACATAACCATAGACATCCACTCTCCAACAATAATACATAACCATAGACATCCTCTCCCCAGCAATAATACATAACCATAGACATCCACTCTCCAACAATAATACATAACCATAGACGTCCTCTCTCCAACAATAATACATAACCATAGACATCCTCTCCCCAACAATAATACATAACCATAGACATCCTCTCCCCAACAATAATACATAACCATAGACATCCTCTCACCATCAGTAATGTCCCCAACAATAATACATAACCATAGACATCCTCTCCCCAACAATAATACATAACCATATACATCCTCTCTCCAACAGTAATACATAACCATAGACATCCTCTCTCCGACAATAATACATAACCATAGACATCCTCTCCCCAACAGTAATACATAACCATAGAAGTCCTGTCCCCAACAATAATACATAACCATAGACATCCTCTCTCCAACAATAATACATAACCATAGACATCCTCTCTCCAACAATAATACATAACCATAGACATCCTCTCTCCAACAATAATACATAACCATAGACATCCTCTCTCCAACAATAATACATAACCATAGACATCCACTCTCCAACAATAATACATAACCATAGACATCCTCTGCCCAACAATAATACATAACCATAGACATCCTCCCTCCAACAATAATACATAACCATAGACGTCCTCTCCCCAACAATAATACATAACCATAGACATCCTCTCCCCAACAGTAATACATAACCATAGACATCCTCTCCCCAGCAATAATACATAACCATAGATGTCCTCTCTCCAACAATAATACATATCCATAGACATCCTCTCTCCAACAATAATACATAACCATAGACGTCCTCTCCCCAACAATAATACATAACCATAGACATCCTCTCCCCAACAATAATACATAACCATAGACATCCTCTCCCCAACAATAATACATAACCATAGACATCCTCTCCCCAACAATAATACATAACCATAGACATCCTCTCCCCAACAATAATACATAACCATAGACATCCTCTCCCCAACAATAATACATAACCATAGACATCCACTCTCCAACATCATCTCTCTTCCTCACTACTAGGCTAGTTTTGATTACTATTACATTTGTTTTCTTCCCTTCCACATTGTATGTCATGCCCTCCTACATGTGTTTAGTTAACTTGCGAATGAACTTGTTTTCTTATTTAGATGAAGATAATCGAGGTGAGCTTCAAGGCTAAGCAGTCTTTTCATGACATGTTTGGCCTCCAGCGATTGTCTCTCCTCCTTCCTCCTCACCAAATCTCAGCTTTTCTTGGATGCCGTCTCCTTTTCTGTGCGGCCTATCTGTACTGAAGGCATGTAGTAGTTGGGGTGAGGCAGAAGATGATGAGGTTGTCTGGATGTCATCCACTTCTGGATGTTTTGCTGTTTGTTCTTTAGAGCGGAAGTCCAGGCAAAGCAGCTCAATCGTTTATATGCATGAATGTTTTCCCTCTACCTGCAGAAGGAATTCATAGTTCTGGACTGAGTCTTGTCTACCACATTGCACCGCTGGGCAGGTGACACACATATCTCCTGGTTGCCCAATGAAGCTGCATGGGGCTGTACAGAATTATAGATCCTTAGGCAGGTACAACAGAAAGCATATTGGCATTTCAGCTTAAAGTGACCCTGTCATTACAGCAAAAACACATAGCGGTAAAAAGGAGAGGCTCTACGCTTACCTTTTCAGGGGCCTGTGTCTTAAAACCCCAACTCAGCAATGTCTCTTTCCTTCCACTACAAGGAAGGTATAGTCCCTATTCTTATTTTACAGGTAGATCTTTTTCCTGCAGTTTTAAGCATAACATCGTTAACATTTTTTATGATACAGGCTATGGCAGGGGGGTATCCACTGAAAGGCAAACAAGGCATTTGCCCTAAACGGCACTTTTCAAGGGGGCAGCAAAGAAATGCTGTTCCCAAACCAGTAAGGCACAAGGTGGGACTGGCCATCAGGCATACCGGTCACTTGCCCGGTTGGCCGAGGTGAGCAGGCCCATAGAAAATCCTCCTTTTTCCTGCTGGGGATCCCTCTAGTAATAACTAAAGATCTATATAGGGGAATCAGGACCTCCTTCCTCCTGCTGGAGATCCCTCTAGTGATAACTAAAGATCTATATAGAGGGATCAGGACCTCCTTCCTCCTGCTGGAGATCCCTCTAGTGATAATTATAGATCTATATAGAGGAATCAGGACCTCCTTCCTCCTGCTGGGGATCCCTCTAGTGATAGCTAAAGATCTAAATAGAGGAACCAGGACCTCCTTCCTCCTGCTGGGGACCCCTCTAGTGATAATAAAGATCTATATAGAGGAATTAGGACCTCCTTCCTCCTGCTGGGGATCCCTCTAGTGATAATAAAGATCTATATAGTGGAATTAGGACCTCCTTCCTCCTGCTGGAGATGCCTCTAGTGATAATAAAGATCTATATAGTGGAATCAGGACCTCCTTCCTCCTGCTGGAGACCCCTCTAGTAATAATTATAGATCTACAAAGAGGAATCAGGACCCTCGTTCAATTTTTGCAAACATTTGGGGCATAAGGTTTACATGAGTCATGATGTTTTGTCAAGAGGTCTCCGAAGGGAAGAAAACTTGAGATAGCCTAAATCTGTTTTGTGTTCTTCCCATAGGATGATTGAATATTGCGGTTACAAATGTTCTGCCAGGGAAACCATTGAAGTATTGACATTGTGACAAGGCCTGTCTGCCGCTGAGACGTGTTGTTTGTTTCCTACGATGAAAAGTGTTGTAGATACTATTAATGTCTCATCGTATTCCCCATCTCCTACTGCCAAGAGGTCTCAATCACCGCATGTTTGGAGAGCCAGTGGGAACAATTACACAATGTATTTATAACATTCTGAGTAAGATACCTCACTGCTGACTATGGATGAACGAAATTGAACGTTAAAGTGTATTTTACCAGTCCTTAGATGTGGTGGCTGCATTAGTTTTCTTTTTTATGAGATTTGTTTTCTAACTCGGTGATTCTGCCAGTAATACCTATTATGTCTTGTGGCAATACTCCCCTGTATCAAGACAACCAAAGCAAGACAGGACTACATAACCCAACCCATTTTCTATTCAAAACATGGTGGAGGGAACTTATCTTCGTGCTGGCCTGGAGACACTATAACATTCCTAGGCTGAAGTCCATAGAGGCAATGTCTGGGCTGCTCTTCTCAGAATTGTTCTCTAGTATGCTCTGAGGGAATAAACTGACTGATAACGTTGATGAGGAACACAACAGTAACAACCTCTGTTCATATAAGGCTCTGGTCTATTTACATTTGTTGACATCTCTTTTTTGTTTCACTTTTTCAAGGTCCTCCTGGACCAAAGGGAGACCAAGGTCATGAAGGAATGGAGGGTGTTCCCGGCGTTCCTGGACTGCCTGGATTAAGAGGTAAGATTTAAGGACTAAGATGATATATTTCCAATAATCCAAAATCCAACTTTTTTGTTGTTCCATGATCAAAACTAGGGATGTACCGATACCAGTTCAGATTCCAGTGCCGATACTCGGCATTTTCATGAGAACTCCCAGGGTTACAGCGGTTGCAGCTGGGACCTGGCTCCGGCGCTCCACCACTGTCCTGAAATCATTAGTCTGTATTGTTTTAGAAAAACTGTCACATGACACTAAACAAAAATGTATCAGTACTTGTACTTGCAAAAATAGTATTGGTGCATCTCTTATATATGTTTATAAAAACAAAATCATACATTAAAACAGAGATGTACAAATCCCAAGAGTTCTGTGTGCCCCTTACACATGACAGCTGCCTCCTAACTTTTGAATTTTTCTCTAGTCTAGTCTTGGAGCTGGAAAAGTATCTTTACAAGTACTTGTATCGAGTATGGTACTTGGTATTGGTGCATCCCTAATCGAAACATATTGTAGTGGCTAGTTCATCTTTTTTGAAGCATGTTTAACTAGGATAACCACCTTTATCAAGCCTTGGGGTTGGTGTACATGAGTATCTGTGTCTGAATTGCTTTATATACAGTAATGTATTAATTGAGAATAAAAGAAACCAATGCAAACATACAACCCAAACCTACAATACCATTTACCCTTAGATATTAACACTCAGGTCCATACCGAGGCCTAGGCGACTGAGCCTCTCGCCTCGGGTGCAGATGGGTGCAGATAGTACTATGTGTCCCCAGTTATGAATGAACAGGATGTGCTTTACATCACTTCCTGTTCATTCGTAAGTTTCAATGAAGTTTTTTCAATGAGTTTCACTCTGTACAGAGGCTTCTCTCCATTCAGAATCTGCTTGATGGTAAATATTTTCTGAATGAATGAAAAGCCGCTGTACTTTCCATTCATTTAGAACAGTCTGCAGAAAAAGAGATTGAAGACTTTGTGTCCTCAATTTCTTTTTCTATATTAAAAGGGAAATATCAGGGGTCTGTTTAGACCCCTAATAATTCCCCAAAGCCCCAACCAACAGTAAAAAAAAAAAAAAAAAAAAATTGCAAATAAATAAAATAATAAAAGGAAATAA
The DNA here is from genome assembly GCF_000935625.1 of Nanorana parkeri. NCBI lineage: Eukaryota > Metazoa > Chordata > Amphibia > Anura > Dicroglossidae > Nanorana > Nanorana parkeri. The sequence goes on along the minus strand of NW_017307460.1, from coordinate 439,177 downwards.
TACAAAAGAAATAGAAAATGTAAAAAAATGAAAAAACATATCCTGGAGGCGGGGCGCATGACATTACATAATGCCTCGCATGCACGGCGCTGTGTGACGTCACACGTCCGTTGGGGGGCACGTTTTTTCTTGCCTCGGGCGCAAAAGGAGCTAGCTACGGCTCTGTTAACACTGGATACTCCTCACCCTCACTGCAGTTGTACTCCATTACCCCAGTTCCCCAGGCTTAGCAAAACACCCATGCACTGACAGGGTACCCCCATCATAAAGATCAGCGTAACAGGCAGCGCAAGCACAACTAACGTTATCAGAAGGAGGTGAGCTAATCTAAGCAGTCACAGAAATACAAGTTGAATGTTGTCTGCTTGCAGTTTATTAATTCCTTTTAATACCGGCACTTTGCCCCATATAAGTCACTTGATATGTTTGGCTGGAAGAGTAATACATGTGGTAGGTGGCGCTGCAGGTGAAGTTTCCCGCCATGGCTTTTGGCCGAAAAAAAATCAATATTCTTCTAACAATAAAAAACCCAAATTATGCAATGCTGGAAACCTAGAAAGAAGAATTTACATGGGCACTGGTCCATCATTGTGCTTTGAGGCTTCTAAATATAGTTTTATTTCAAATGGGGCTGAGATATAAACTGGCTGTCACCATCAGTTTACATATATTCCCACATTTTGGAAATGGAAATCCTGAGTGATTATGACCTTGTCTCCTTAGATTTTATTGGTCTAATAAGATTTGTTCCTTTGCATTAATTATCCACAGTGCCGACATTTCATTTTCAATCCTTCCATCTGTACGCCTGTAATATGAATGCTACTTCCCAAACTGGTCCCACATGTGCCTGCAGAGATGGGAGGTCCCACAAAGGCAATTATTATCCCCTTCACAGGAAGATCTATATCCATCAAGAGGACTGATAATATCTGATATGCACAAGTGAGGCCTCTGGTCTATACAGGCACTTCCCCAGATTCATGATTGAGCACAAAAATGGCCTATACGTTTTTGGTGTTAAAGGGCCTTGAAGAGGTGTGACGCTACTTCCTCCACCATGCAAATTCTGGCCACTTCCCCTTTATTGTCCAGTGGTGTATCTGATGACCAAACGTAAGAAAAGGACACAAGGAGAAGACAGCCCTGCACTGCTCCTCTACTACTTTTCCATCTAATGTATTCTGCATAATAGTGTTATAAACTGCAGACAATAAAGCGGAGTTGTGAGGATAAATAAAAGTGTTTTAAGGAGGGTGGTCCTGGTCCAATGTTTGCACTGGTACTGTGACCTAGTGTAGCTAGACCATCTTTACAGGAGTGAGGAACAACTGTTGATACTTGAAACATAATGTCAAAAGATCAAGTGCCTAACTCATAATGACGTTTGAGGGCAAGTAGGGGGCAGATTACCAGTAGATAGGATTCCTTTACAATCTGTTCTTTTCCAGTGATTGCTGTTCTCATCTGCCTGCTAGTCATCCAATAGTGGTCACCCAGTGCACCTCAGAGGTTTCCATCCTCCCTTAACAATCCTTCCCTGTTGTTAGCTTGCTCCTGTTGGGAAAAAAAGAGGTTTTCCTTTCGCAAATTCACTTATCAGCTGGGGATTTAAGTTGCTGTCTGGCCATAACCAAAAAAAATTGATCAGTAAATACTGCCCACTAACTACTGTAGTGACAGCAATTCCTGTTGAGGAGACTAGTCACCTGAGATGCTTAGCTGTGCATTAGGAACTGGTCTTCTCAACACCCCCCTAGCTCTGCATGGTGTATGGTATAGCTCTGTAGAGTGTAGGGTGTACCTGTTTCAGGTAAGGTTCCCTGCAGACCTCGCCACCCTGTGCTGCTGAAAGAGGAGGATCAGAGTTCAGGGAGTTGACATCATCTGAACTTCCACAATGGTTTTCTATTGACAGAAAAGAGATAGGTAAAGAGAAAAAAATGGAGTGGGAAGGGGCGGGGTACTGCACAGGGTGGGGGCCCTCTTTATCACACACTTGCCCAGATATGGGCTTTAAGTAAACCTTTGGTGGACTATGGACTCTTGGCCAGGCACCAGAATTTACAGTGCTTTCACTTATGTATTATGCAACCTACGACCATAGCTGAGATGGTCAGGCTCTGTCCCACCTCTTCATACCTTTTGTGCAGCAGTCATTGGGACAGGAAGTAAGTGCAATCTTCCCAATGGAGACTCAGACAGCAAAACAATCCTGATCAAGGTCCTAACCCTTCCCCACCCTTTGTAAAACATCCTACCCACCTAGCGGGAACATTGCCATTGCCAACAGCCCCCCTCGGTGAGTACAAAGACACAATGTAAAACACCCATAACTCAGGCACTGCAAATTCTAAAATTTCCTTTAAGATTTTTTTTTGCAAAATGAGGCCCAAGATGTCTACTCAGGAAAGGAGTTTTAAAAGTTCTTTTTTTAACATAGTTTTTAGCATAAGTTGTGATTGATTGATATGTTTTTACCCTGTGTTTATGCAGAATGGCCCCTAGCACAGGCTAATGAACCCACGTTTGTAATAATGATTGATGCGCCACTTAATAGCGTTGCAATTTGTAACTCCTTGATGTGTGCAGGACAACAGGCCATTAATACACAGAATAACCCGAGAGTTCTGAAAGTCACTACAGCCATAAATCAAAGGAAAAGTACTGAAATAAGTATAGCTGGCTGCGTGAGGTCGCAGAAGGCATACAAAAGTTAATAGGTGCATTAAAAAGAAATTAAGATGTAATAGATATATAAAGCATAAGAGAAAAGGAAAAGGAGTTGGCACTTGTGTTTGCGCGAATGCCAGTGGAGTCATTAAGTGGGTGCCGTACGCCCTGGGTCTCAGGTCTAAGGATGTCTCCTGAAGGGGTCTGAAGTACCAGCTGTTTGGTCTAGGTGAGTGTAGAAGCAAATGGAAGAGAAGGGTCATTCAGTTTGATTGATGGTCTCCTATGTACTTCTTGATCTCTGGTGTAAAGCTAACCATTCAGCCTGAACAGCATGGATGGAGGAATCCCCGCTGCTGGCTGTTGTATTCCCGAATGCAATACCTGAACAGCAGGTACATCGGGTTGGATGCAGTAACTGTTCAGCTGAGAATTTTCAGACCGGCTCTTTTTAAAAAAGTGCTTGGGGTGAAACCCACAGGGCTACCCACAGCTGAATCAGGAGGAATCATCTGAAATTCCAGCATTGTATGCCCAAATAGTGTTTGAGGAATACAACGGGTTTGAGGTGTTGACTTGGCCTCCAAATTCTCCAGATTCAGGGTTCACATTGACTCCACCTCTCTGAGAGCAGAGATCTGCAGCGTCTACTGCTATCTTCAGAGGACAGGTCCGCTTTGCGTACAGGGGAATTTCCAATTGGCGGTCCCTAACCAACCTTTGATGCTCAGCGTTGTTCATTGCGCTGCTTTGTTGCATAATCTGATTACTCCAGGCCTCTTTTCACTCTGCAAACACCTGTCCGCTGGCACCTGACCAAGACCACCAAGCGGTATGATCGTCTTTCCACAATTCCCGGGCTCCCTCCTGCTCTGAATCAGAGGCAGACCGAAGCCAAAGCCTTAATGCTCCATCCCCCGCACTGCCAATACACAGATCCCATCCACCCCTCTAAAGTTTTAAAACATTGACTGTATTCCCAAGATTATTTATTTAACACATTGTAAATATGTCCACAGCCGCTGCCATGGCAGGCGTGTGTTTCAAAACAGCCCCCGGCTGCAGGCGGAAATACGAGGAGACGTTTTTCGGCAGTTGAGTAAACGTAGCTGGCTGTCCTTTTAATGCGTTGCAGTAATTGAAAACGTCTCCGCTGCTTGCGCTGCGCCTTAAAGGGATAACTGTCAGAGGTACTTAAAGGGAATTGGTCAGAAGAGAAACACGGGGGTTGCCATTGCTGATTTGGTTTTGAAGTTTTAGGGCTTGGACTGTCACCTTCATTCTTCATTCACTGCTTAGCAAATCAATGACCAAGAACATGTGTGTGCGTATCTGGTGTCCCGACCCTTAATATGCACAGTGGGGCTGTCATACCTCTAAAGTCAAACATATATGGATTCCATTGTACTAAAATAGCAAGGTCGGCGTATTTAGTGTGGGCCCCCTTCCCCCTTGCTAAAATTGTGCATTAAACTGCTAAAAAATCCTTTGGGGGAAGGTGGGGAACATTTAAATAATATGCCTCAGCTGGTCCTACACCAGTAGAACTTGCTTTGAACCAATTTGTTTTCAGAACGTCTGATCAAATTTCTAATAGCTAATGGGGTCAAATCGGTCCGGGAAACACCATTCATTTCTGAATGTTAAAATCAAATTACATTTTGAACAATGTTTGTTAAGTCTCTGGTGGCGTTATTGAATGTTCTGGCAAGAGGTTTTCATTTGAACGTTCAGTGTATGGCCAGCCTTACCTTTCACCAAGTTCCTTACGTGTTTCCGACTTAAAGTGACATTAAACCCTCAGATTTTTTAACATAAACCAATACTGTAATGTGCGCCTTACTGTAATCCATGGTTGTTTCCCTTTTCTTTGCTGCTCTTCCTTTTAACTCCTCTCTCTTCTCATGCTTGGGGAGAACTTCCCTTTGCAGCTGAGTGCCTCTTCCTGTAGTGCTGGCTCAGGTTGTGAACCTGCACACAGACACCATGTATCCATTTCAGAGACAAGGCACTCAGCTGCAAAACAGAAGTTGTCCCCCAGCATGAGAACAGATACAGATTTAAAAGGAAGAGCAGCAAAGAGAAGGGAAACAACCATGGATTACAGTAAGGCGCACATTACAGTATTGGTTTATGTTAAAAAATCTGAGGGTTTATTGTCACTTTAAAGATGCCCATACACCTTACGATTATCGTATGATTTTCGTATGCGATCGACTTTTCGTCCGATAATCATATGTGTGCATTGCAGTGTCCAACCGACAGTACTGTACAATCGTACGACTTTTGACGGTCAAGCATGTTTGAAAACTTTGCTAGATCTCAACGATTTCCGCAAGGTTGCTGGCGTTTCCGTCCGTCAAAAGTCGTACGATCTACCCTGCGCTAACGAAAAGACGGCAAATCAATTACCGCAATTCGTCCAGGTGCTTTTCCTTAATTACGGCTAAACTAATCTTGTGATCATCTGGGCAGGATGGGGCTGCTGTACGAAAATCGTACGACTATTCGATCATCGGACGAAAAGTTTCGTCCGATAATCGTAAGGTGTATGGGCACCTTAAGAGTGACGTCGTCTCCTTTTGGCGGGAGTTGCGGGCATATTGAGTAGGCCAACTCCCGCGAGAAGATGATCCAGCACTGCACTGCAAGGTCTTCTCACAAAATTTGGGCTACTCAACATTCCTCGGGATCTCGGCGACCAGATGGTGACGTCAACCCAGGGCCGGATTTCCCACAAGGCTGACCTGACCTCGGGGCAGCAGGGAGTAGAGGGGCAGCAGGGGTGTGGGATCCCTATCTCCCAACACCCAGGACATGCAGTTCTGGGTGCCAGGTGTGTAGTTGTTTTGTACATTTAGCCCTGCCTTGGGCAAGTAGAGCTACAGCGTACAGCGGGGAAGCCACCACTTGTTTTGTACAAGTGATCTCAGTGATGTCGCCAAGTTCACTTGTATGCTGCCTGCATACAGGGGGGCGCATCGAGGAACCTGGCCTTGGGGCAGCAGAGAGACTAAATCCGGCCCTGCGTCAAACCCTGCACTATGGTGCGGGCAAGTTTGCCGAATTGGGTACAAAGTCAGCAATAAAACAGAGAAGTTATGAAAAAATGAATGTATCGTCCATTATGCTTTCTTCTATCTTCTGGGCATCACTTTGACAACCTTGGCTTCCCCAAATCTATATTTCCATCTTTCTGTCGTTCTGATATTTTGCATATCACTCAAGGTACGTTGTTTTGTACTTGACCAATCCTTCTCTCTTCCAGGTCTTCCAGGTGAAAGAGGTCTTCCAGGGCTGCCTGGACAAAAAGGTGACCAGGGCGACATAGGACCAGCAGGGGCAATGGGAATTCGAGGATTTAAAGGTATCCCTCATATATTTTCTTTGCTGCATCCTTTACCCAGCATTTGAATGGTTTGAAAAAAAAGGAAAATTGTGCAATTGTACAAATGTTATGCTGTAAATAGAATAGTCATTTCCTGAATACTGCAACAGGCAACACCGGGATATCACTGCTGGAGCATCATTGCTTTATATAAAGAGTACATCTATTTCCACAGAAACTGATCCCCTGGCACCAGTCCTCCCACATCCTCCAATGAATGCCTTCCCTCCCGCACAATTAAAAAAAAAATCTTAAATAATGTATATTCCTTAATACAAACTGTTATCTTGCTTGTCCAGTGACCTTACAAGTCCTTCCTCTACTTGGTGAGCCTCATTAACTGCTCATGTACAGTTACCTTAGGCCAGTGTGATGATGCACCCCCAGGGGTGTGTCCATGACAGCTTGAGTTCTCAGAAAAGGGTTGAAAAATGCTGGGTATCTTTCAACCTGGAAGATGGCAGTACTGATAGACATTGCAGAATGCAGAAGGCAGCACCCAGGGCCGCCATCAGGGGGTGACGGCCAGTACTGTTGTAAGGGCCCTAGGTGGCCGGGGGGACCCGGGCTCCAAGCTACCATTTTTTTCTTATAGAATATTGTGTATAGTACAATTTGCCAGGCCCCCCCCGCACTATTGGTACCTTCCTCAGAGGTGCATCCAGGGGGCAGAGCTTTCTTCCCGGGCAGAATCGCCTAAGATCTTGGCTGAAGTGGAACATATCTGCTGCCTGGAGGGGAAAGGTAAGTGTTTCCCAGCAGACAGAGGAACTGAAGCTGTCACACGTCCAAAGACATGCTGGTAGGTTAATCGGCTCCTGTCTGAGTTGGCCCTGTATGTATGTATGTGAGATAGGGACATTAGATTTTAAGCTCATTGAGGGTAAGGACTGGTGTGAATGTGTAACTATGTAAAGTGGTGCATAGAAATTGTCAGCGCTTTGTAAATACCTGTAATAATAATAATGAGTATATATAGATAGAGCAAGGTAGGCAAACTCCGACCCTCCAGCTGGGGCAAATGCCAAATCCCATTAGGCATTGCAAGACTCTAACAGTCAAAAGCATGACTCCCAGAGGCAGATGCCTGATTGGATTTGTAGTTTGCCGGAGTTTGCCTACCCCTGTATTATAGGAACATTGCAAAGGAGACTTTTAATGTTTTTTCCTGGACATTTCAAGCAAGGCAGAGGCTGTCACATCCCCCATAAGAAAGGCAGGAGGATAATTACAGATGCCTAATGATAATGTGATTCTAGTGCATCCCAGGAGGTTGTAATGAGGGTGGAAGCGGAGATCTCTTTTAACTAACAGCTCAGCTAGAATAAGTTCTGCCTTTCCGTTTCACGGAGCCCTGTGACTGCGGCAGGTTCATGGAGATTAATGGGATTTGCATTGTGGCTGTAAGCGGTTCCTGTGTTATTGCAGCTTATATTAATGCTTTTATATTAGAAGTAAGCGCTTTCCAGCCGCCCTGCCAAGTTCTCTGCAATTAAAGAGGTGCCAAGCCAAAGTGACTGACTTACATACACCGAGGCAGCCTCAGAGCTTGTAAACCTTCAGGGAAAGTTTCAGCGAAATAATGCAAACTACAACATAGATGTAATGCATTCTTATTTTGTTACAAAATAACAATGTGACCTTAGTGTGACAAAGTATATTAAGTGTGGCCACAAATAGGTAATGGCACCTGACCATCACACCTGCATGAGCATTATGGACATCCTATTCCAAAACCATGGGCATTTATGTGGAGTTGATCCCCCATTGAGACCATACAAGCCTCCATTCTTCTGGGAAGATTTTCCACATGATTTTGGAGTGTGTCTGGGGGAATGTGTGCCCATGCAGCACCGAGAGCAATTGTAAGGTCAGTTACTGATGTTGGATGAGAAGATCCAGCTCACAATTGGTGTACCAGTTTATACCAAAGGTGTCCAGTAGGGTTGAGGTCAAGGTTCTTTACAGTCAAGCAAAACAAATGGCAAACGCGTTCATCAACTTGTAACCAGCTTTAAAGCAAGGTGCACATGGAAGGGCTTTAAACAATACAACAGCAAAGAAAGCAAACAGCCCTTCCATGTGCACCTTGCTTTAAAGCTGGTTACAAGTTGATGAGTGCGTTTGCCATTTGTTTTGCTTGACTGATTTGGTGCAGTGATAAACTAAGGGGTCTCAGCTGCCGCTGTGATGTGCGGGGTCCCTTGTGTGTCCGTGTGCCTTTAAGGAGGTTGGGCTGCCTCCTGGCAAACCTGCACCCAATTTTATCTTTTGCTACATGTGCTCCAAGATGGAGACTCTCATAGGTTAGAGTTAGGACCGCACTATATGGAGGTGCCTTGACGAGGCTGTGTGGCTTTCACATATTCTGCAGAAGACGTGTATCTAAAACCTCTGTTTTTAAAGGAGACCTATGAGGGGAGTGCCTTTCACTCACCTCATAGCCTCATAGTTCTAGCCGACCTGTGACAATGAGACTGTCACAGGTCGGCTTAGTAGATCGGGAGGTGAGAGAACACATACTGGTGTTCGCTCACCTCTCGATCCTGTCACGGCTCTCCGCCGTGACAGGGGAGGGGCTGGATTCCCCCCTCCCCGCTCCTCCAGCGCTGACTGGCGGAACGGACGGGGGAGGGGGCGGGTACAGCTGGCTCTGCCTCTAGATAGGCAGAGCCAGCTGTCAGTCACGCAGCTGGGTGGATCCCGGCACAATTGTCGGGATCCGCTTCAGCTGCGGCGCCTCAGTATACCGCGAGCAGCAGCTCGCGGTATACTGAGCCTAGGGTGACGGGAGGACGCTAGTTTGTGTCTTCCTGTTACCCTAAAGAGATCTATAGGGAAAAGCCTTAACCCCATAGTTCTCCTTTAACCTTAGCAGTTAGACAGGTTTTTTTTTGCATGCTGGCTGGTGAGTGTGCTGGGAACCTTTTTGCTGTTGTAGGGTTCTTTTCAGGTCACTCAAGTTCCTCCAACCCAAACCCATGAAACTATGTCTTCATGGAGCCAATATTGTGCACAGGGACACAGTCATGCTGTAACCGAAAAGTACCTTCGCCAAACTTTTGCTGCAAGACTGGAAGTGCACAATTGTCTATCATGTCTTTGAATGCTGCAGCATTAACGCTGCATACCCTTCACTGGAAAAACACCTGAGCTCAATAATTTGGAGGGATGTCCGCATACTTTAGGTGATGGAGTGTATCTACTGATCGTCAAATAAGTCACATCACTGCCAGAATCTGGAGATGATGGTGGACTTTGATCCTTGATGTTTTCTCTGTGAAGAATCCCCAATACCCAACCTGTGACCTCGGGCACTTGTTCTGTGGCCTTCTGGCACTGACATTCAGTAATGAGAGTGGGAGAATGGATATGTAAAGGGATTATAGTAGCAGTGATCTCTGGCAGTCCCATATAATATATCCCTAGTCTCTGTGTCTAAAGTCTGTGACCTTCTCATGTAGTTTGTCTGCACTCTATGACAGTCTTATGTTGCAGTACTTACTCTGAATAGTATGTGCAGCCCCTAGTTAATGTCAGGGGCTGAAGTTGGGGCCCACATTCATCATATGTTGCCTACCACTGCTATAGAACAATGTGATAAGCTTCCTCATTCTCAGCCCCTATGCATTATAGAAGCTCTTGGTTCTACGGGGCCCTCAAATTCCACCCCTTCCACCAGGATCCACTTTATCTTCCCAACTGAGTGTATTCACTTCCATTACCCCAAGAGCATCATGAAGTCAGTTCCCTGTGTTGGCCTCATTAGCATACAGCTGAGACTTTATACCTACCCTCCAGATATTATCCTTCTCAGGAAACCAAATTATAATTTGTCTTAATATTAAAAACAAAAAACAGATGTCTGATTTGCATACAGCTACACATACAGGAAAGGGCCACAGGCCAGCATCAGCTTGCCCTTGCACAATGTAGCTCCTACATAGTAACACCCACATTGGGGTATATAAATGATTAGACTGAGAAGAAGCCTACCTTGAGAATAAAGTCATTCCTCCTTATATCTGGACTCCAGGAAAACAATGAATACAAACATAAAATACATATATGGGGGCTGTTTTCCCTGCCAAAGGATATGTATTCTGTCCCTCCACTCTCGAGAGTTACGCAGACCTGCTACCCAGCACAGTCCTGCCTGGCAGTGGAGGGAACCTGCTTCAACTTGACTTAAAGCCCTCCACCCCTACCCTGTGACTGGACAATGAAAGGATTAATGGCCCATTAATTAATGGCACATTGATGATCCCGTTTCTCTGGCACTCTGATTCCTTCCCCTATTGGGATGCTCCTTGCACTGCAGCAGCGGTAGGTATAACTCTGCAAGAGAGCATAGATTGGATTCACTGGACTCGCTGTTGGTAAGTATTATGATGACAGTGCTACTTTAAATTCGGTTGCTGTTTGCAAGCGTTTGTGTCGCGTCTTATGGGTTGTCAATGATCCAATATCTCTATAGCACGCATAGATACTACCACCTATCAGCTATAGATATATAGTGATTGGACAGATTAGAAAACCATCCTTTGGGTTCTCCCATAAAAAGCATGTGCTTGGAGGTGTCTACATGCCAGCATCTTTTCTCGTATAATTATTGGAATGGGTCCTACAGAGGTTACTGATGCAAGGTGAGTACGAAGAAGAAAAGTGGTTACGCTTTTTTGGAGGAGGCTAAAGAACTAAAACTACTGTCTCCTCAGCCTTCCCCAACCCATATAGGTCCCTCTCTACTGACCTAAGTTCAGCTGGGGATCTCCTCCACTGGCTGGAACCAATGGCGGCTCAGTTGGCTCTTGACTTTTCTTCATTGAACCTCAGCATACTAGACATGTGCAGCCTTTTCTCCGTCAACCCTCTCGGAAATGCCATCTAGTAGCATGGAGGCTTGCAAGCAGATGGCTTCCCATCCAGTGTCCCCAAATGATCAATCCAACTAGGAATGTGAGAACATTTCACAAAGGGTGAGGCTAGGAGGTGAGGATAGGAGCTCAGATGCAGAAATCCCACATCTAGGGACTCCAAGAGTTGAGTATTCCTTCTGGCTTCCACCTCAAACACCTCATGGCTCTTTAAGATCGGCCACCTTCATTACAAATGACCTAACTTGTTTTTGCACTTCAGTGCTCTTTTCAATTTCCATCTCAAGAACATTGTATGATGCGTGTTTTCTTAAAATAACCGTGTTTATAGAAAAGAGCGAGAAGGACCTGAACGCAGTGTGCCAAACCAAGATTCTTGGGTCGCCAGGAATTTTAGGTCACTTGGGCTGGAAGCAGTTTTGAGTTTCTCAGCCAAAAGAAGTCCTATGTTTTTATTACTGTGACGTAAGTGCGGTCTTCATGCCCGTTGAGCTTTATTTGTGATCTGAACATCCATTCATGGTGACATTACCTTGTTGTTCCTTGGTTTGGTCTGCGTCCAGTCTGATTCTTCAAGCAGGACTTGCAGCTACAGTTTATGTCATGGCGCCAAGCTTCTGGAGGTTAAAGAGTTTTTGTGAACTTTTTTGTGTGTTACACTTCAGACTAAAATGTAGCAAGACTTCCAAAGGTTATGACTATAGATCTGCTCAACACAGTATGGGCTGAAGGACATATGATCCACTAGAGCAGGGGTAGACAAACTCCAGCCCTCCAGCTGTGGTGAAACTACAATTGCCATCATGCATCTGTCTCTGGAAAGTCCTGTCTAAGGCTGTCAGAGCCTTGCAATGACTAATGGAATTTGTAGTTGCAGCACAGCTGGAGGCCCAAAGTTTGCCTCTCCAAGCAAGATTTTTTTATCGATAAGTACGTACAGTGTATTTGTTAAGGTCCCGGACCCCTCCTGTGCACTTGGTACCTTCCTGAGAATGTGCATGCAGGAAGGTTTTCTTTTTTTTGTCAGGGCAGAAGCACCGGGCAAGGCACAATAGCAAGACAAGAGCATAGCTGCTGGAGGAGAAAGGTACGTTTTTTCCAACAGACAATTGAGTGGGAGTTGGTGATGATAA
>NW_017307460.1:414228-427011 GCF_000935625.1 Nanorana parkeri | reverse complement strand
GGGTTGGGGAGAGACACCAACTGATGCTGGTCACGAGTGGAAAAAGTTTAAGAAGGCCTGCACTAGAGGATATGGCCATGAAGGACGCCCTTTATAGTCAGTACTGCACAGGTCAGTGACTAGAAGGTTGGGAAACTCTGTCCTGGATTATGGTCTAGTTGTTCTAACTTGGCCCTAGAGAATTCACCAGGAAGTCCCCCTTATAGCATAGCCAGAAAGCCTGAATCAGAAATATCTTAAAGCCCAGTTAAGGGAACAGAAAAAAGATAAGCAGTAAGATAGACATTGCACTATTAGCCCTCATTCCGGTCAGTTTCTGCAGGGTGTCTAAATATGAATTATTTTCCAAAATCATTTTTTTTTTGTACTGTACGTAAAAATGAGATTACTCCCTAATTCCTCATCTAGACGAAGGTGACATAGCCCCCAGCCTCCTGAGATACACATCACACAACCCAGAGGAAGCATGGCCATAGGTACCCAAACTTTACTTTGCCCCTGCAAAGCTGACTGCTGCCATGTCTAAGGTGCAGGCTTAAAGTGGCACTAAGCTCCGGAGTTACATTTTAAAAATACATTTAAGTATCTTAATCTTATCTACTTTTGTTCCCCATGGTCCCTGTGTGTGTTGTAAAGTAGCCACCGCTCCAAGCTCACTCCCCGGATGAACTACAATCTCACGTTTAGTTTACTAATTTGTATTGAGATTGTAGTCCATCCCGCTTGGAGCTCCCCCCCGGAACACACACAGGGACCATGGGGAACAAAAGTAGCCCCCCTCCAGAAGGAAGGACAGTGTCAGCACCAATTCAGAGATGATTGGAGGATCTACAGATGAGTGATACACAAATAAGATACATTGTTGTTAATAGTTGAGGTACCTGAATGTATTTTTAGGACTTAACTCCTTTGGTGTCAATTTAAGATCTTGGGGTGACATCATTGGTGGCCGGCTCTAGCAAGATGGAAGAAGAAGCCGGCCACCAATGAAAATGGTGGCATGGGATTGTAACGCATGGACTGGACAAAGCAACAGGATGTGGAATTAGGTTAAACAACTTGGCCCGTTAGTAAGTCTTTTTAAGGTACTTGAATGGATTTGTAAGATTTAACTCCTTTAGTGTCCCTTTAAGATTTTGGGGGTGACATCATTGGTGGCGGCTCTAGCAAGTTGGAAGAAGGAGGCGGCCGCCGATGACATAAAAAAGAAAATGGCGGCATGGGATTGTAGCGCATGGAGTGGACACAGCAGCGGGATCTAGAATTGGGTTAAACAACTTGGCCATTAACTCTTTTTGGCTTCCTAGGTAAAAGTGTATTCTCTAAGTGAAGGAGGGGGGAGGTCCTCTGTGAAGCTGCTTAGAGGTCCACTTTAAATATTACATCTGCTTGTAGGCCCCACAGCAGAACAAAGAAGGCCTTGTGCCATTATAAGATTCACTTCCATCGGGCCTGTTATGATAACATTTCGTCGGAGCGCTGCCATGCTAGAACAGCAGGTTCCTCTCTTATCTTTGGTTCTTTTCCTGGTAGTCGCTTGGCCTGTAACCGATTCCCCTTTGTCCGGGCCTTCCCGAATCAGCAATTAGCCGAGGTGGTTTGAAAACCGCGTTCTCCGCACTTCTGCAGAGTGAATTAATGTGAAACAATGTCCTGCGTGGGCACTGCCAAGGGCTGGGGGGAGCCCAGCGTGGAGGGTGATACCTGAGAGCGAAAATAAACACGGCCGCCGTCTGATCCTCCCGGATGTTGGCTCTCGCCGCTCACCTTGCACCTCGGAACAAAAAGCCAGTTGGCCTCCCTGCCAAAACTATCCGCGTACAATGAGGGGATTATAAAGGGATAAAAATGAAGCGGCTGTATTTACGCTTTGCAGCCGTCTGTGTGTATAATACATTGGAAGGATTGCTTCACTTTACACATTCAAGGGGGGAAGATATATTTTTGTTATGTGTGTAGAAGATTGATTTATGGCACCTAAAGTAACAGGATCAGGTAATCTCAGGACAGAGCTCCAAGGACAGCTGGGTGGAGAGAGCGAAGGGCTGTTATTACTTGTTAGCAAATTATTAAAGTCTAATTCCAGGCAAAACCTTTTACAGCTGATGTCAACTCTGCTTATATTTTGCCTTCTGTGGTTACTCGCCTCCCCCTCATCATCATTTTTTACATAAACCTTTTCATTTCAGACCTTATTTTAGACCTGTGCTTCTCTATTCAATGCAGACAGATCATGGCTGGGGGGAGGAGCCAGTAGGGTGCTTTACATAGCTTCCTGAAAACATCACAGCACTCTTCCTCAGTACTCCTCTCAAGAGCCCTCTGCCCTGATTGAAGCAGTGGGCTGGGTATTGGGAGGCATTATGCAAAAATAAAAATGCATTAGGTGGCAGGGTAAAGGTTATAATTGAAAGTTAGGCTGAGAGTTAAGGTGAGGATTACAGTTAGGTGTTAGGATGACGAGAGGATTTGAAAGTTGGGTTGAGGGTTTGGGGTTAAGTTGAAGACTGCAATTAGGTGTTAGGTCAATGGGAGTAGTTGAAAGTTGGGTTGAGGTCTTGGAGTTCAGGATTACAATTAGGTGTTAGGATGACAGTAAGAGTTAAAAGATAAGTTGACGGTTTGGGGTTAAATTGAGGATTACAATTTGGTGACGGTGTTGTAAAGGTTGTAAATTGGGTTGAGGGTTTGGGGTTAAGTTGAGGATTACAATTAGGTGTTAGGATGACGAGTAGAGTTGAAAGTTGGGTTGAGGTTTTGGAGTTAAGTTGAGGATTACAATTAGGTGACAGTGTTATGTTGACGGGCAGAGTTGAAAGTTGGGCTGAGGTTTTGGAGTTAAGTTGAGGATTACAATTAGGTGACGGTGTTAGGTTGACGGGCAGAATTGAAAGTTAGGTGGAGGCTTTGGAGTTAAGTTGAGAATTACGATTAAGTGTTAGGTTGACAGTAAGAGTTAAAAGTTAAGTTGACGGTTTGGGGTTAAATTGAGGATTACAATTAGGTGACAGTGTTAGGATGATGGGCAGAGTTGAAAGTTAGGTTGAGATTTTGGGGTTAAATTAAGGATTTCAATTAGGTGTTAGAATGATTGGTAGAGTTGAAAGTTGGGTTGAGGGTTTGGAGTTAAGTTGAGAATTACGATTAGGTGTTAGGTTGATGGTAAGAGTTGAAAGTTGGGTTGAGGGTTTGGGGTTAGGTAGAGGGTTACAATTAGGTGTTACGTTGACGGGTAGAGTTGAAAGTTGGGTTGAGGGTTTGGAGTTAAGTTGAGAATTACGAGTTAAAAGAATTAAGAGTTTAAAGTTAAGTTGACCTTTTGGGGTTAAATTGAGGATTACAATTAGGTGACAGTGTTAGGATGATGGGCAGAGTTGAAAGTTAGGTTGAGATTTTGGGGTTAAATTAAGGATTTCAATTAGGTGTTAGGTTGACTAGTAGAGTTGAAAGTTGGGTTGAGTGTTTGGGGTTAAGTTGAGAATTACAATTAGGTGTTAGGTTGATGGTAAGAGTTGAAAGTTGGGTTGAGGGTTTGGGGTTAGGTAAAGGATTACAATTAGGTGTTAGGTTGACAGTAAGAGTTAAAAGTTAAGTTGACAGTTTGGGGTTAAATTGAGGATTACAATTAGGTGACAGTGTTAGGTTGAAAGGCAGAGTTGAAAGTTAGGTTGAGATTTTGGAGTTAAGTTGAGGATTACAATTAGGTGTTATGTTGACAGGTAGAGTTGAAAGTTGGGTTGAGTGTTTGGGGTTAAGTTGAGGATTACAATTAGGCTGAATACGATTAGGTGTAAGGTTAATGCTTGGAGTTAAAGAAAAAGAGGTTCCCAGAAGACATTTGAGTAGTGTGTGAACACATTCTGGGGCTCATTGTGTGTCTGCAGGACACTAAGGGGTATCAGTATTAGAGTTCTCCTGTACCTTTAGGCATTACTTGGTAACATGGTTGGTCTCCCTCCAAAGAGAATCTGCACTTTTATTGGCCGGTGCCACTGAAGGGTTGTGACATGGAAGCACTTAAAAGGAATCCTGTGGTTGTGGTAGCAGAGAGGGGAGCAAATGTGCTGCAAGATATAACAAGATAAAGGAGCGTTGGACCTTGATGGATTCTCCATAGAGGTGCATTGTAGGAAATATAATTAGGTGTTGCCAAGCTTGGGGCCAGTCAATCTCAAGACTGGCATCTTTCCTCCTGAACATGTCAGAAATCCTTCCATGCGAGAACAGAGGACCCATCACCTGGTAAATGTTGCGGCATTATCAGATACTGTGACAGCGATCACATGTTTTGTGCTGTGAGTGCATTCAATCACGTTCCTCCAGCATTGTGACTGACAGCACACAGTTGCATAGTGAAGCTTGGAAGTGGGCCCCTGACCTTCATTGTGTGTCCTGGAGCCGTCAGTGACATCGCGGTCAAAGTGCCTTGGAACCCGGTCATACAGTAAAGATTGGGAGTGGGCCCCTGATCTTCACCGTCTGTCCGGGAGCCATCAGTGACTTCATGGTCAATGTGCCTTAGAACCCGGTCATACAGTAAAGATTGGGAGTGGGCCCCTGATCTTCACTGTGTGTCCTGGAGCCGTCAGTGACATCATGGTCAAAATGCCTTAGAACCCGGTCATACAGTAAAGATTGGGAGTGGGCCCCTGATCTTCACTGTGTGTCCAGGAGCCGTCAGTGACATCGCAGTCAAAGTGCCTTGGAACCCAGTCATACAGTGAAGATTGGGAGTGGGCCTGATCTTCACTGTGTGTCCAGGAGCCTTCAGTGACATCGCGGTCAAAGTGCCTTAGAACCCGGTCATACAGTAAAGATTGGGAGTGGGCCCCTGATCTTCACTGTGTGTCCAGGAGCCTTCAGTGACATTGCGGTCAAAGTGCCTTAGAACCCGGTCATACAGTAAAGATTGGGAGTGGGCCCCTGATCTTCACTGTGTGTCCTGGAGCCGTCAGTGGCATCACAGTCAAAGTGCCTTAGTACCCGGTCTTACAGTGAAGATTGGGAGTGGGCCCCTGATCTTCACTGTGTGTCCTGGAGCTTTCAGTGACATCGCGGTCAAGGTGCTGGGGGAACAAGGCTGATTGTACTCCCAGCAGAAAATACTATGCCGGCCATACACATGTATGGCAGAATGGCATACAACCCACCTCCGTGCTGCCATATATGTATCTGGCTGGTGGGAAGGGGTACAATGGCGGTCATGAGTAGAATTTTGTCATATGAAGATGGTGCACCATGCAGTGGCCCCGCTGTTATGGAGCCTAGCAGAAAGGCTGTCAAGGTGAAGTGTAAATTGTACATGATCATTTCCTCACATGTCCACCATGGGGTCCCTGCCAATGGAAAGCACGATGCTGAACCTTTACCCAGGTGAGGGTCTGACCACAGCAGAGCTTCAATGATCTCTTCTATCTCCAGCATGACATTAATCACACAGTCCACATTCCTCGGGGCCCCCAGGGTGCGGCCCCGTCCATTATGTACAATCATTTGGGCACTAAAGAGTCTTCGGAAAGCAGAGAACTCCCAGCGGGATTCACAATGTTCTCAAACATGGAAATCTAATCCAATGGGGGAAAGAAACATTCCCGCTCCCTCCATCTTCTCTAACGACCCGACATAATTCAACAGAGTGAAGATTTCCTCTCGTGTGATTAGATACGGATAATAGGATCCAGACCGGAGTGGAGGAGGTTGTACTGAGCATCCCAGGACTTCTGGAAAGATACATTGCTTCTCCGAGGGTTTCTTGTCTTGTCCGTGAATTCCGAGACATAGAATATGGATGGAGCATCTGTTAAAGACGAGCTCCAGGCAAACAGCTAAACACATGCAATGCATTGGAAGATGCTTTACCTGCCAAAGGATTTGTATTTCTGTCCATCCAGTCCTGAGAGTTACACAGCTCTGCCACACCACACGGCCATGTCTGGCAGAAGAGGAGACCTGATTTTTCTTTTTTGCAGTGTGGGCACTGATGCCTATTGGAGTGCACCCAGATATCGCCCCCCCGTGAATGAGTAAGGGGTAGTTGTTACCCCAACTTATTCACCAAATAAACAGTAAAATTGTAAATAAACACACCAAACCATAAAAATGAAAGAGAGATGTAGATCCACGTCAATCACGATGGACGACGATGGCCAAAAGAGCTGTGGGAGGGGCTCAGTAGGATCCAACCCTGCTGAAAATTACAGGAGGGGGCGCAGAGAAATCCAATCACCCTGCACAAGGAGAGAGAGTAGCAGTGAGCGGTCTTTATTACAGGAGGGGGCGGAGACAAGACCAGTCACCCTGCACAAGGAGAGAGAGTAGCAGAGAGCGTTCTTTATTACAGGACGGGGCGGAGACCAGACCAGTCACCCTGCACAATGAGAGAGAGTAGCAGAGAGCGTTCTTTATTACAGGAGGGGGCGGAGACAAGACCAGTCACCCTGCACAGTGAGAGAGAGTAGCAGAGAGCGTTCTTTATTACAGGAGGGGGCGGAGACAAGACCAGTCACCCTGCACAATGAGAGAGAGTAGCAGAGAGCGTTCTTTATTACAGGAGGGGGCGGAGACAAGACCAGTCACCCTGCACAGTGAGACAGAGTAGCAGTGAGCGGTCTTTATTACAGGAGGGGGGTGTGGGGGGGGAGACAAGACCACTCACCCTGCGCAAGGAGAGAGAGAGTAGCAGTGAGCGGTCTTTATTACAGGAGGGGGGTGGAGACAAGACCAGTCACCCTGCACAATGAGAGAGTAGCAGTGAGCGGTCTTTATTACAGGAGGGGGCGGAGACAAGACCAGTCACCCTGCACAAGGAGAGAGAAGTTGTTTGATTCTTCTAATAAAAGATCAGCAGCAGTGACCAGTCTTTGCTACAGGAAGCTCCAAGTCTCACACTGGATTTCCGCACAGATCTGGAAGAAATACGCTGAGACTCCAAAAGAAGACTCTTGTATGAGGACAATATTTGCTGACAGGTCAGCAGCAGCCCCCTAATCCCTGTGCTCTCCGGCTGCCATTATAAAGCTCTGTCCGTGTAGCCGGCGGGAGTCTGTAATCAGGAAACCACATACAGTATTTTCCTGCGTGGTGGAGGAATGTGGAGGTCACATAATCGCTCATTAGTGCCGTATTCCGGAGAGCCGGGATATCAGAAGACACTTTATTTTCTTCATCTGGCTGCTTTTTCGCTAAGCGCCCCCAGAGACCAGCAGACACCTCGTTAAGTTAAATGGGGAGCAATGCCAAACTTTAGATTAGATAGGGATGCCGCAGGGTGTGTGAGTACAAAAACGAGTTCCCAACATACGCTGCGGCATCTTCAATACCTGGGGGGGGGGCGTAAAGAGTGAGCGCACTGAGAATAAAAGGTAAAGGGTGCTGCCGGGTGGGCAAGGGAGACCAGTGAGGAAGTTTTTAGGACCCTTCCATACAAACGCAACGATCACTGGAGAATGCCGTGCACAGGGATTCAATCTGATTTTTTACACTGCCATGTTCTTCCTCGAGTTCCACTTGCATTGCACATGCCGGGTATCGTTCCCACAGGTAAAGGGTTAAAGGAGTTGTTAAGTCCCGGCTGTTATCACATCGGCATTGTAATAGGAATACATAGTAGAGATGTCGCCGATAATACAATCAAAGCTTACTAGAAAAAAATCCCTTTTCTGTAGTGAGCGCCGCCTTCCAAATGCCCATCACTTCCAACAACTTCCTGCATTCCCCCGTGTGCTCTCCGTCTCTTTCCCTGCCGCTTGATGTGATGCAATCTCTATTACTCAAGACTACATAGCCCATGAAGCATTGCTTCCAGCACGCAATGATGATGTTACATTGTTCAAGACTACATCCCAGATAGCAAGGATAACTTGCCACAAACTTGTGGCAGGGTTAAATTGTAATTCTTGCTAACTTGCTGCACACATTCCTGGCAGGTTGTTGACTTGCAGAACACTCGCAGGACAAGTACTTGGTGACACCAGTGGCGTCACAAGGGGGGTGCGGCCTGCACCCGGGTGACACCATTGGAGGGGTGACACCAAAATGACTGACAGTCATTTTGGTGTCACCCCCCTCTGAAAAGTCGGGCGCTCGGTCATGGACGGAACGCCCGACAATCTCAGGAGAGAGAGGAGGGGACCCGGCGGCGTACCTTATCCCGCCGGTGACTGTCCCCTCCTCTCTCTGCCGGCGTCCATCACCAGGATGGCCGCCGGCAGGTATCAGAAGAGTGCCGTGCGTGCGGGATGACGTCATCGCGCACGTGTGGCACGCATCTTGGTGATGTCATGCGCAGTGGCGAGTCGGCGGGGTGACACTCGGTAACCGCTCCGGGTGTCACCCAGCTCCGGGTGTCACGCCCCTGGGCGACACTTTTTGAATTTGTAGCAATTTTGCTTGGCAAGTCTACATCAAGAGTCCTGCAGGTCTTAGCAAGAGCTCTGCAAGTGTACAGACACTTTTACAAAGCACGTTGATCTAGAGACTCACCATGCAGACTTGCTGTAATTGTGCAACAACATTGTGAAGCTCGGCAAGTCTAGCAAAAGTCATTTTCAAAGTAGCAGCTCAATTGCTTGCTATCTGTGATATCCCATCATGCATAGCTTCCAGCAAACAGTGATAATGTTACATTGTTTAAAGACTGCATTTCCCATCATGCATTGCTTCCAGGAAGCAATGATGATGTTACATTCTTTAGATGTTGAGTTGTAGTTCAGAAGGCGGGCTCTGTGAGAGTTATGACACAAGGGCTGAGTGAAATGGTGTCAGTGCGACTGAGGAACTCCATCCTATGGGCCTCTTCAATGAGAAAGTTCACAAACTTTTAGATGGATCTGGTTATAGGAGCAGGATGGAACTTATGCAAATTCAATAGATTTATTTTTCGCTTTTGACCATAGAGACCCTTTAAGGTGAATGCATTGTATCAAACTTTGCATCCTCTGCAGCTTCCAGGAAGACTGAGATATTGTTACCTGTGAGTGGGAATTGTTACAATTTATTCACCGAAGAATATACTCTGTTACACCTTAACAATTGCTACATCACAGCATGCAGTGAAGGCAAACCATAGAAATACAGATTTATTATTCGTTTTTGACAGTAGATACCCTTTAAGCCAGGGCTGGGCAAACTCCAGCTGTTGGAGAACTACAAATCCCATGAGGCATTGCAAGATTCTCACAGGCATGACTCCCAGAGAGAGATTTGTAGTTTCACCGCAGCTGGAGGTCTGGGGATTGCCCACCCCTGCTGTGAGCATAATAAAAAGAAAAACACTAGCGGGCTGATGTGTAAACCTTCCACCCAGAGTGTAGCTGTTACACACCATTCCCACCACTAGATGGAGCCGAGGAGCCCAGGAATTCCCCATGCTCCTCGGCTCCATCTAGTGGCGGAAGTCATTATCCTTTATATGTCCACTCTAAATACAGTACATTCCTATCTGCAGTGGCATCACAAGGGGATGCAGCCCACATCGGGAAACACCATCAGAGGGGGTGACACTAAAATGACTGACAGTCATTTTGGTGTCACCCCCTCAGAAAAGGTAGAAACAAGGACACCGGCACTCCAAATGCATCTATTTAATAACGTAGGTGCAGCATATCACACTGATGCAACGTTTCGGAGACCTCAAAATGTTGCATCATGTGATATGCTGCACCTATGTCATTAAATAGATGCATTTGAATTGCATTTGGAGTGCCGGTGTCCCTGTTTCTACCTATGCATGTAAAGGTTGCCATTCGTTGACTACCGCAGCACCCATCCTGATTTTTGTGGAACAAGCGGCCAGGAGTGCTATTGGTCCATGGACTTTAGTTTACCCCCTCAGAAAAGTCAGGCACTTGGTCATGGACCGAGAGCCCGACAGCTGCATGAGAGAGGAGGGGATCCGGTACCGCCGGGTGAATGTCCCCTCCTCTCTTTGCTGGTGTCCATCACCAAGACAGTGGCCAGCAGTTAAGTGTGTGTGATGTCATTATGCGTGTGTGTAATGACGTCAGGATAGAAGACAGGAATCACCAGCACCCGGTAATATCATTCAACATGTCCATTTATTTGGACAAATCGTCACAATGAAAGAAGCCAACGTTTCGGACCACACAGGTCCCTTCATCAGGGCGAGAAGATGTGACCTGATGTAATGACATCACACACATGCCTAAGGACGTGCCCCTCAGGTGACAGCCGGCCTGGTGAAGCCTCTGCCTATCTGTTGGAAAGTAAGGGCATATTAGCGAACATTCTGCTGTAAATTTCAAGGGCAAGTGTGTCTTTAAATCCGAGCCGATCGCCCACCATCGTGCCGCAGAGAGAACAACCTCAGCAGGACGTATGTTTGTAACATCAGCCCGGGGCTCTGGGGACCTCCGTACAGCAGGTGGTACATCTGTATTTCATAGACGGCAATATCATCAGACTTCTCCATTCCAGGCGTGAAAGTAGATGGAAACAAACGCGGCTTATCTATCGTGCGAATCCACAAGGGCGGAAGTGACCGGGGCTGAAAACAAAGATTTATTGTGGAGTCCGTCTTGTGCAGATTCCAGTGAAGAAAGAATTTTCCGAGCTGGCAAAATAGGAAAATGAAAAGTCGTTCACTCGGCTGCTGAAGACCTGAACCGCAGCCCATGAGCGAAAGTACTTCACCTAAACATCTGCGTGGAATTGGGGGAGGAGTCAGGAGCGATCTCGCCATTAACCAATCCCATCGTCATTTTTCATATGCAGCTTAGGGAATGAAAAGCTAGCTTCTGATTGGATGCTCTGAGCGGCTGGACTGTTAGCCGTCCCGCCTCCTCTCATGGATTGAAATTTTTTACTCTGATGTCACTGCACACTGTGAGCCTCTCACAATGTACAACAAAAGACACCCTGTGACTGTGGTATGTCCAGTGGCATCACAAGAGGGGTGCGGGGGGTGTGGCCCGCACACGGGTGCCACCAGTGGAGGGGTGACACCAAAATGACTGGAAGTCATTTTGGTGTCACCCCTTATGGAATGTCGGGCACTCGGTCATGGACCCAGAGCCCAACAGTGTCAGGAGAGAGGAGGGGACCTGGCGGCATACCTTATCCCGTCGGGTGAACGTCCCCTCCTCTCTCGGCAGGCATCAAAAAAGACCACCGCGCATGCGCGATGCGTGTGATGACATCATGGCGGCGTTCACCCTGTCCCCGCCTCCGGGTGACTCCCAGCCTCGGGACGCCACTGGGTATGTCAATCAGTGCTTCAAAGCAGGGGCGTCCCGAGGTCGGGTGTCACCTGGAGCGGAGGCCGGGTGACACCCCGCCGTGACGTCATTGCGCATGCGCGGTCATCTAATTGACGCCTGCCGGCGGCCATCTTGTTAATGGACGACGGAAGAGAGAGGATTGTATGTTCACCACGGGATGAGGTATGCCGCCGGATCCCCTACTGGGCAGGGAGATGTGTATGGAAGAGGGGTGGGGAGAAAAAAAAGTCAGCTGTCTCCGTGGGTTGGCAAACCTGACCCACGGAGTGGTGCACCCATCCCTTCAAGTGGCACCCAGGACATGTGCCATAGGTGCTATACCCTGGATATGCCACTGGGTGAGAACACCTTGCTTGGGGGGGGGGCTATCAGAAGACACTGTCACTTGGTCCTGAATGTGCAGGTGACAGGGTCTCTTTAAGCCATGGACTTTAACATCTGATGCTGTTGCTGATGGAGTTTCCGCTGCTCCACTCTTTCAAACTTGAACACAAGCTGCTCATTAAAAGTCATTAAATGGATGAGGTGAAGGAAATGAGCGGATGGGGTGAAGGGGAGCCAGAACAAATAATCTGTCCAATGTGAATGAAAAATAAACAACAAATCAATGTAGTCACATGCCAGTATAGTTTCCTTGTAAAGAATCCAGAGAATGAAGGTCGGAGATTTGAGTCTGGCAGGTCCATTCAGCAAGAAAGCAAAGGACTCTACCACTAGAATGATCAGGGACCTCTATAAAAGAAGAACGTTCTCTAACGATGGTCCCTTCATGGACGGAAAGGTGAAGGCTTGAGGACCATCCCCTGAATAAAGTCAAAGATGAGAATGAAGTGCGTTTTGATGGAGCTTTTTGGCCCATTGCACTGCCATGAGATGTCTGTGTAACACATTTCCACTTGTACAATTGTTTTTAATTAAATTGCGGCGTTAGAATCATAGCCTGGTTGTTCCACTTATTCAGCATTCCAGCCCAGACCAAGTAAATAAACTGACTGTGTTTATGGGATTACCTTATATGAGTCAGCTAGAGGGGATTTCAGCTTCCCATGAAATGCACTGCCACATCTGAACAACCAAGGTCTATATGAAAGCTCTTGGTAGCACAGTGGCTTAGTGGTTGGCACTGCTGCCTTGCAGCACAATGGAGCATGGAGCTTATTTTGATTTCCTCCTACATTTCAAAGACATGCTGGTAGGGTAATTGGCGCAACTGAGTGTACGCCCATGATGGCAGCCTCACCTCCTAAGTGCCACTATAGAAAAATGCAAAATCTGACTGCCTTGAAAGTTCTCATTCATCCAGGTCATGGTATAGTCAGGGCCGGTGCTAGGATTTGTGCCCACACAGGCAAAGTTGCATTTTTGCGCCCCCCCCTCCCCTCCCCCCTGTAGCGCTGGGCCTGCTCCCTATCAGCATGTTTTTTTTTCTTCACTTACCTTCGGTGCGGGAGAGCAGCGGCGAGTCATCGCTGGTCCGGTGGGAGGAGCTCGCCGCTGCTCTCCCGCACCGAAGGTAAGTGAAAAAAAAAAAAAAAAAAGCGCAAGC
>NW_017307460.1:407670-414170 GCF_000935625.1 Nanorana parkeri | reverse complement strand
ACACCAAAGGAAAGGAAAAAAAAAAAAAAACATGGCGCAAGCATCGGGGCATTTTGACAAGTACAAGTATGTGTCAAAATGCCCTGTTTTTTTCGCCCTCACCCTGCAGCGCCCTCAGGCGGCCGCTTGCCTTGCCTTGCGGTAGAGCCGGGCCTGGGTATAGTAGTAGTCTCATTCAACTGAACTTGAAGTAGTTTCGGAGAATCTCAAAGCTACTTTTTAAGTTCCAATGAGTGTCCAGGAAAATACCCCAACATTTATATCCTCACAGAGAGCCCAGTGTCAGGAACTGGGTCTGAACCCAGAGCCTCTGCCCGTAGCTGTCGGTGGTTCTACCCGCTAACCCACCTAAGAACGTTGGAGAGCTCCTTGCCTGATCTCCTGTGTATCCTCAGTTATACCTAATCAGATGCGGAACTCTGACCTCCTTCCTCCTCCCTTGAACTTCCTATTTAAGCCACGCCTCTGCAATTCCTCTTTGCCAGATTATTGTGCTCCTGCCATTATCTTGCTTCCTGCTCCTGCTACAATCTACTCAACCGCTTCCCATGTACCGACCTTTGGCTGCTGATTCACCGACTACTCTGTCCATCTCCTGCTACATACCTGATACCTTCGGATGCTGACCTCGGCTTCTTCACTGACTACGCTTCTGCCTGCTCCTCCACTACTACCCTCTGCTTGTGTACCAAACCCGGCCTGTTATACTACGAATTGCCTGCTGCTTCAGCTGCTGGACTCTGAACCTGATCCCATATCGTGACGCCCAGACACCTTCATCCGATCACCATGAAAATGCAGATGTTGGTTGTCTATGTACAGGATGGGAGGAACAAGCTAAATTTTTGAACTTGCCATTTACCTGCATGAACATGCCATTGTTATTTCCAGCAAGGCAGTTAAGCTTAGTCTGGTATACATGTGAGAAGGAACGCAGAGACTCTGCCTGCTGGATGAAATAAGTACATATGACTTATTATGCATTAAATATTTTATAGGTTCCTGATTTAAAAATACAAGAAAATACATACAAGACCAATATGGAATCACTTTAATGTTGAGGTGCCCACCTCACCATTGCAGAGCGAGTGTCACTGTAACTGAGATCAGCAGATGGCGCCATGCATGAACTCATTTGCAGGCAGAAACCTGCAGACATGATGCAGTTATTGGAAAGCTTGGAACAAATGACAGTTCATTCTCTGATGGCGATCATACTCATAGACATGAACAGCTCCGGTGTATGTGTGAAGCATTATGCAATGACCCGGTTGGTCACTGTTCAATAAAATTTGACAGGTCAGTCCACCCTAAAGTGCTGTTTTTGCTTTAGGTAAAGCCTTAGTGGACTGGGCCTGCCCTTGTAAGATCTCGTTGCTGTGATTGCTCACTCTGGGAGTTTTGGTTGTTCCCTTACTCCTTTTATGTGTTCCAGCACCTCTTCTCCATATTATAAAATACCTAAAACATAAAGCAGGGATAGTGAGAACTCCTTAAAATGAGCACAGCCGGGGTGCAAACCTGGGAACTCAGGGCAGTGATGGTAAGAACCCCTCATTATGGGCACAGCAGGTGTACAGACGCGGGAACTCAGTGGGAGGATGAAGGGAGACCCTTATAATGGGCACAGAAGGTGTACAGAGCCGGGAACTAAGTGGTAGGATGAAGGGAGACCCTTATAATGGGCACAGAAGGTGTACAGAGCCGGGAACTCAGTGGAAGAATGGAGGGATCACCTCATAATGGGCACATCAGGTGTACAGATCTAAAAAAAAATCAGCAGAGGGATGGTGGAAACCTCTCATAATGGGCACAGCAGGTGTACAGACCCAAGAACTCAGGTGAGGGATGGTGGGAGCTCCTCATAATGGGCACAGCAGGCGTACAGATCTAGGAACTCAGCAGAGGGATGGTAGGAACCCCTCATAATGGGCACAGCAGGTGTACAGATCTAGGAACTCAGCAGAGGGATGGTAGGAACCCCTCATAATGGGCACAGCAGGCGTACAGATCTAGGAACTCAGCAGAGGTATGATAGGAACCCCTCATAATGGGCACAGCGGGTGTACAGACCTAGGAACTCAGCCGAGGGATGGTGGGAGCCCCTCATAATGGGCACAGCAAGTGTACAGATCTGAAAACCCAGCACAGTGATCTCACCAATTAATTCACCATAAGATATAAGAAAATGCCAGAGGGTTTAACTCTCCAGCAACTACCAAAAACTCAAAACTGAAATATCAATTCTGAGTCAAGAAAGGCAAATCAAAAAAAGGAGCAGAACATCTGGAGACTAAGGCATTTGAGGTCTTTAACGTTCCAATTTGGGGAAAGTAAATTTAGATAAGTCTTCAATCAACACAGCCGGCTTACCTCCAGCCACAAAAATTTCCATGAGCCCAAATCAATGCAGAGGGTGAGAAGAAAGTGTTTTCCACCAAACTGGAATTTCTACTCGTGTGGCTCATTATGAAAACATGTTTTCCTCAAGCAGAACCGCATGGCAGTTCTTATTTTTCCACATCACAAATGTTCCCTCATAATCCCGTAACTTTTTGGAACCCAAAGCTCATATTCCCCAGACCACAAAACACTAATCTTCCATAACTTGGAAACCACAGAGGCTCGGCCTGGACCGTTCGTCCTCTTTAACAGAAAGCAGAAGATCTTGTACACAATCGCTTGGAACAAGAACATGTTCGTACGTACGGCACCATAAGCTGTACGTACTTTTATTTTGTCCCCGGGACTCTTAACACTTTCCAGGTATATAGGCTAATTGAAGACATCTGTTGCAGGGGGGAAAGATGGATTGAGCCTTCTGAACGGCGAAATAATTTGTTATTAATTGCCAATTATTATTTAACAGAGAAATATGATTTTCTTTTCCTGGTATTCCGATCTGCTTTTGGGCCAGGTGGTCATAAGCCAAGTGAAGCTTTCTTTTGGCTTTTTTGTTTCATGATTCAAAAACAAAATCATTGTCTCCATATTTATATTGTGGAATCCAAGAATAATTATTTACTGCTGGTGAGTCAAGAAACGTAACTAGGATAGTGAGATGTGCAATTGTTACAGCAGGCTAATAAACACAAGGGGCTGTCTTCATGCATAATCAGATAGCAAGAAATTGTGCTGCAAGCTTGAAAATGACTTGCTAAAGTATTGCAGACTTGCCGAGTTGCAGACTTGCCGAGCATTGCAAGTCTCCAGACCAGCGAGCTTGCAGAGCTCTTGCTAAGACCTGCAGGACTCTTGCTGTAGACTTGCCAAGCAAATTTGCTACAAACGTGTCAACTAGAACTTGTGCTGCGAGTGTTCTGCAAGTCTACAACGTGCCAGGAATGTGTGCAGCAAGTTAACAAGAATTACAATTTCACCCTGACACAAGTTTGTAGCAAGTTATCCTTGCTATCTGGGTATAAGTATGTTCAAAGGTCACCTCTGACCAAAAAAGTGGAATCCCAACCACTAGCTTTACTAGTTTACTCACCTTTTTTCTGTCCCTTATCCCTACATATAAAAAGTACGGCAGCTTTCTAGGCCCAATTCATCTCATCCTTCTCATGCCTATCTGCTGCTGCACTTCTTGAATTGCAATGGTGCCCATTCCCATCCAACCCCTTCCTCTTTAGATAGGCAGTCATGGACAGGCCTCCTGTAGTCCTCTTGCCCACAGGAATTGCATTTACATTATTGGAATGGTCTTACAGGTAAGCAAAAGGGCAAAATATTACCTTACTGGAAGGAAGGATGTAGGGAGTGGGTGTTACGCTGCATGTAGCTATACGGTGCCATCCTGCAGCTGGGTTTTAAATACACGCTTGGCACCCATAAATCCCAGAATTATGCAGGCTCAGTGTCTATGCCCATAATGGACACAGTAGGTGTGCAGACCAGGGAACTTAGCTCAGGGATGGTGGAAACTCTATAGAATGGACATAGCAGTTGTGAAGATCTGTGAACTCAGTGCAGGGATGATGGGAACCCATCATAATGGACACAGTAGATGTGCCGACCAGGGAACTTAGCTCAGGGATGGTGGAAACTCCATAGAATGGGCACAGCAAGTGTGAAGACCTGGGAACTCTGTGCAGAGATGGCGGGAACCCCTCATAATGGACGCACCAGGTGTTCAAACCAGGGGACTAATCGCAGAGATAATGGGAATGCCCCATAATGAACATGGCAGGTGTGTAGACCTGGGAACTCAGTGCAGGGAGGGTGAAAATCCATACTAATGGTCACAGCAGATGTGCAGAGCTTGTAACCCAGTGCAGGGATTGTGGGAACCCCTCATAATGGGCAGGTGTGCACACCCAGGAACAGAGCACAGGGATCTCATCAATAGAGTCCCTTAGCTGGCCATACACCTTACAATTATCTGCAGACTTTCTATAGTCAGATGGAAAAGGTGCAACAGATTCCTCCATCTACACCTAACTGTGTGGATGGAGTAATCTCACGCTGTGCCAAGCTTCCGTAATCTTGCTGGTCGGCCCCGCTGGCTCTCAATACACCTGATTAATGCCTGCATCCAATCAGATTGTTGAGGTATTTTGACAGCCAGTGGGGCCGACTAGCAAGATACTGAAGCTTGGCCCAGTGGGAGATTCCTTCATCCACACAGCTTAGCATAGATGGAGGAATCTATTTGCACTTTTTCCATCTGACCACAGAAAATCTGCAGATAATTGTAAGGTGTGTAGTGCTCACCCCCGAAGGAGCCTCTGAATATGAACTTGGGTTCTCCTACCTGTTTGCTAGCCATCAGCCCCTTGCTCAGATCCAGCACCACCGACACTCAGGAACAGAACAGGCTCAAGTCATAGGGTCTTTTCTGTATTTATTTGCACAGGATCATCAAGGAGAGAGGATTTGGGACTGTAGGATACCCGGGTAACACTTCAGAGGACTCTGTAATCTCCCGTAGCAACGGCTAGAATCAATAGCACAATGGTCCTTTCAGAGCGACCAGCAATAGAAATAGGACAGCAAACATCCAGAGTAGTCCAGGACCTAGAGAGAGAACTATCTTTGGACTTCTAAGGTAACAGACTGGCTGCTCTTCAGTAAACCCCCTGGGAATAGGGTGAGGGATCTCTTACAGGGTTCCAGAAGGTAGCTCTCACCAGCTCCTCTGCGACACTCCTCGATAAGTAGACTCCACCTCCATCCGAGCTTCCATCAGGTTTTCCTGTCAGTTGCATCTGAAGTCTCTGGGCCCTCAGCTGAGGTGCATACCAGATATCCAGTAGAATCTTCTGCTTCCAGGCCCCCCTAACACCTGCCACGTGCTGAGGCCTAAGCAAAGCATCTGTAGTATCCTAGGCCTCTATGCCCCCAGCACCTGCCATGTGCTGAGGCCTAGGCCAGTCACTTGCATCACACGGGCCTCCACCCTTTGGAGGGCTCCTGCCTGGAGAGAGAGTTCTGCACAGTGTCCCCAAACCTTTTATCACCTGCCCTCAGCCATACCTCTGAGTCATCCTACTCAGGGATTGGCTAGAGCCAGGCACACAGTCACAGTCTGAGGATGGATCCTCCCTCACTGTCTGCTGAGTCCCCAGCCCAGCAACAGGAGGAGCAATCAATACAGCAAACTCAGGGACACCTGTAGAATGCAGAACTCACAATAAACAACACCTAGACTGATTACAGTCCAGATATACACTAAATTTGATAGCGACATTCTAGAGGGCGCTACAGGTGTATGGGCACCTTAAGAAACAGAAGAGACTCTCAGATGCTTTATTTTTCCAGTATCTATTGAATTCTGAAATATCAGTTGGGTGGACTAACCCTTTAGGCTAGGATCACACCTAGTCGATTCTGATACCGAGCTGTTTTCACACGGTTTTCGTTGCGTTTTCGATCGCGCGACTGTTCATTGTAAACCGCACGATTGTCGCGCGTTTTTCAATGCATAGAGATGTCTACAGGACCCAAACCGCGCGACAACCCGTCCGAAAATAGCTCCTGCACCTTTTCCCGCGACAGGCGATTTTCGGTCGCGAGATAAATCGCAAAGGTGTGAGCAGCCTTCATTGACTTCAATGCGAATCTGTGTTTTGCGCAATATCGTGCGACTCAAACCGCGCGATAAATCGCCTAGGTGTGCACCGACCCTAAACAATTTTCTCCAGGGCCCACCGACAGCAATAGATGGTGCCGCATGGCCTGAAAATAAATAAAGGTGGATGAGGTGAAAGTGTAGAGTACTGCGTAGAGGAAGCGTAGAACACCGCGGTAAACATATCCAGTGTTTGCCCGCCGCATTTAATCAATAAATATTTCAGATGACGTTTCTGATATTTGTCAGGATTTTATTTTTTCTCCCTTGAAATCAGGAAATTTGAGAAGAGTACAGAGTCACGTCAAAGCAGTGTATATTTTCCTAGGCTGATATAGAGCAGCGATCTCATTTGCACAATCTCCTACACAACAGAACTCAACAAACGGCGAGAAACATGTCGAAGCCGCGGAAGGGGGGCGGGGGG
>NW_017307460.1:388337-407600 GCF_000935625.1 Nanorana parkeri | reverse complement strand
AGGTCTCTTTCCCTCTTCGGAGCTGACCCCGTCTTGTGTATACAGTACAGAAATATGTTTTGTTGAAGTCCAGGGGGGGGATACATGCTTATTTTTGTACCCCTTGGATTGGTTTCCAAATGCTTTGGGAAATATGCATGCTGATTTTAATCACTTTATAAGCCAGTTTCCCCCAAAACGGATATTTTGCGGTTGGATGGCATGCTGGTTACTTGTCTCGAGGACTCCAGTGAAAAGGCATTCCTATAAGAGTTCCCAGTTCCACCCGCCTGCAGGGACCATTAGAAAGCTAATTGATGCTCTCACATTTCCTCATGGATTCCCAATAATGTAGAATAAACAAACTGATGGAGAGTCCACAGTCAGTCTTGTGGGAGAGGAAGACACAAGCTGACGTGCAGAAATCTCTTGGCTGGAGTGTCCAAGGCATCTAATTATGAAGGCTTGAAATTGAACCTTTTTCTATTTTACTTTTTAAAAAGACTCATAAAGAGATCAAACTGGTGCTTTCTTGTAATAGAAGAGGTATTATGCTCCCCTCTCCATTGTCCTGTCTCCTACCTCCCCTCCGTTCCCTGTAATAGAAGAGGTAATTTACTCCCCTCTCCAGTGTCCCGTATCTCCTACCTCCCCTCCGTTCCCTGTAATAGAAGAGGTAATTTACTCCCCTCTCCAGTGTCCCGTGTCTCCTACCTCCCCTCCATTCCCTGTAATAGAAGAGGTATTATATTCCCCTCTCCAGTGTCCCGTGTCTCCTTCTCCCCTCCATTCCCTGTAATAGAAGAGGTATTATATTCCCCTCTCCAGTGTCCCGTGTCTCCTTCTCCCCTCCATTCCCTGTAATAGAAGAGGTATTATACTCCCCTCTCCAGTGTCCCGTGTCTCCTCCCTCCCCTCCATTCCCTGTAATAGAAGAGGTATTATACCCCCCTCTCCAGAGTCCCGTGTCTCCCACCTCCCCTCTGTTCCCTGTAATAGAAGAGGTATTATACTCCCCTCTCCAGTGTCCCGTGTCTCCTCCCTCCCCTCCATTCCCTGTAATAGAAGAGGTATTATACCCCCCTCTCCAGAGTCCCGTGTCTCCCACCTCCCCTCTGTTCCCTGTAATAGAAGAGGTATTATACTCCCCTCTCCAGTGTCCCGTGTCTCCTCCCTCCCCTCCATTCCCTGTAATAGAAGAGGTATTATACCCCCCTCTCCAGAGTCCCGTGTCTCCCACCTCCCCTCTGTTCCCTGTAATAGAAGAGGTATTATACTCCCCTCTCCAGTGTCCCGTGTCTCCTCCCTCCCCTCCATTCCCTGTAATAGAAGAGGTATTATACCCCCCTCTCCAGAGTCCCGTGTCTCCCACCTCCCCTCTGTTCCCTGTAATAGAAGAGGTATTATACTCCCCTCTCCAGTGTCCCGTGTCTCCTCCCTCCCCTCCATTCCCTGTAATAGAAGAGGTATTATACCCCCCTCTCCAGAGTCCCGTGTCTCCCACCTCCCCTCTGTTCCCTGTAATAGAAGAGGTATTATACTCCCCTCTCCAGTGTCCCGTGTCTCCTCCCTCCCCTCCATTCCCTGTAATAGAAGAGGTATTATACCCCCCTCTCCAGAGTCCCGTGTCTCCCACCTCCCCTCTGTTCCCTGTAATAGAAGAGGTATTATACTCCCCTCTCCAGTGTCCCGTGTCTCCTCCCTCCCCTCCATTCCCTGTAATAGAAGAGGTATTATACCCCCCTCTCCAGAGTCCCGTGTCTCCCACCTCCCCTCTGTTCCCTGTAATAGAAGAGGTATTATACTCCCCTCTCCAGTGTCCCGTGTCTCCTCCCTCCCCTCCATTCCCTGTAATAGAAGAGGTATTATACCCCCCTCTCCAGAGTCCCGTGTCTCCCACCTCCCCTCTGTTCCCTGTAATAGAAGAGGTATTATACTCCCCTCTCCAGTGTCCCGTGTCTCCTCCCTCCCCTCCATTCCCTGTAATAGAAGAGGTATTATACCCCCCTCTCCAGAGTCCCGTGTCTCCCACCTCCCCTCTGTTCCCTGTAATAGAAGAGGTATTATACTCCCCTCTCCAGTGTCCCGTGTCTCCTCCCTCCCCTCCATTCCCTGTAATAGAAGAGGTATTATACCCCCCTCTCCAGAGTCCCGTGTCTCCCACCTCCCCTCTGTTCCCTGTAATAGAAGAGGTATTATACTCCCCTCTCCAGTGTCCCGTGTCTCCTCCCTCCCCTCCATTCCCTGTAATAGAAGAGGTATTATACCCCCCTCTCCAGAGTCCCGTGTCTCCCACCTCCCCTCTGTTCCCTGTAATAGAAGAGGTATTATACTCCCCTCTCCAGTGTCCCGTGTCTCCTCCCTCCCCTCCATTCCCTGTAATAGAAGAGGTATTATACCCCCCTCTCCAGAGTCCCGTGTCTCCCACCTCCCCTCTGTTCCCTGTAATAGAAGAGGTATTATACTCCCCTCTCCAGTGTCCCGTGTCTCCTCCCTCCCCTCCATTCCCTGTAATAGAAGAGGTATTATACCCCCCTCTCCAGAGTCCCGTGTCTCCCACCTCCCCTCTGTTCCCTGTAATAGAAGAGGTATTATACTCCCCTCTCCAGTGTCCCGTGTCTCCTCCCTCCCCTCCATTCCCTGTAATAGAAGAGGTATTATACCCCCCTCTCCAGAGTCCCGTGTCTCCCACCTCCCCTCTGTTCCCTGTAATAGAAGAGGTATTATACTCCCCTCTCCAGTGTCCCGTGTCTCCTCCCTCCCCTCCATTCCCTGTAATAGAAGAGGTATTATACCCCCCTCTCCAGAGTCCCGTGTCTCCCACCTCCCCTCTGTTCCCTGTAATAGAAGAGGTGTTATACCCCCCTCTCCAGTGTCCCGTGTCTCCTACCTCCCCTACATTCCCTGTAATAGAAGATGTATTATACTCCCCTCTCCAGTGTCCCGTGTCACCTACCCCCCCTCCATTCCCTGTAATAGAAGAGGTATTATACTCCCCTCTCCAGTGTCCCGTGTCTCCTACCTCCCCTCTGTTCCCTGTAATAGAAGAGGTATTATACTCCCCTCTCCGGTGTCCCGTGTCTCCTCTTTCCCCTCTGTTTGTTGTAATAGAAGAGTTATTATACTCACCTCTCCAGTGTCTCATGACAGAGAGATTGGATTAACAGTGCCCAGAAGGGTACACACGCAATTGGCATTCTATTTGTATAGTATTGAAAGCCGGAGAGTCTTGCGGAAGCTGCAGTGCTGGAAAAGAGGCAAGGTGGAAAACACAGGCCTCTGAGAAGGTATAATTCCACCTTGATTCCTGTTGATAGCCTCTCATATGTCAGCAGTCCCGTATGGTTCCTGATGGTGACAGTAGATCGTGCCTGTGTAGTGTGTTTTAAAAAAAGCCACTGGTAGTCCCCATCGGAAGCCTGTGTGAGAGGGAGACAACCCAGGAGCAGGATTGGGAGACAGAACGTTCTCAATAAATCCAAAAGCAGGGAGGGTGCAGCAGTGACAGCAGATGCCTCCGCAAACCATAGGGAAATTCAATAGAAAGTCACTCGCACTCCAAATCGATGCCAAGTCAATCTCTTTCTTGACTATGGTAGTGTCACAGCTCAAAGCTTTGAGAAAGAGAACGTTGTCACCCTATCTTAGGAAGAGTCTAAACAAAGATTTTTATGGCGGGATCACCAGGGAATATTTAAATTCAAAAAAGCTTGAAGCTTCTATGAGACTTCCATCTACTTGAACAACCTTTCTCCACCACTGCCATTCTTCATGGTGCGTTTGGCCTTATTACTGACTGGTAAACACGTTCTCCGTCGAACCATCGCAGCAACGCTCATCTGCTTCTCATCAGTGGCGGGAGCTCGGAGCTGTCCGTCCGTGCAGTTCACACAGATGATGCGACCCTCGGAAACTATACCTTCCGAGAGCCCTCCGTTTCACCGGCAAGAATTTCCTGTGCTTCATTTATACTACCATTTTTATACATAAGCTTAAACAATATGCCGCTGTGCATTAAACGTGCGGGGCCTGGGCTCTTTAATGAAGAGCGGTTTTAAACAACACCATGTGATGGTTCCATCTGCAATTTCTACATTGGTGTGCCATATGGTTTAAGACGTAGGAAGAAAAAAAAAACGTTCCGCTCTCTACGCCGAGAGTTATATTCGTAGGTGTACCTCTGCAGATTTAGAGCTAGGTCCACCCGAAACTGACAATGGCGTGTTAGTTGGACAAACTGAAGCATGAGTAGTCTGCTTATGGACCTCCAGAGACCTGGCCATTGATCCATCACCTGGAGTCCATGTGCTACCACCCTAACACCTCCTTCCCCCTTCCCAGGCCATGCTAGCTTATTTGGCTTCTAGCCAGTCAAGGTATTCAGTGTTCCCCCAATGAAATGTCTAATTGCCTCCTTGGGGAATTCCTTGGGGTGGAGTATGACTACAATATGCAATCCGATCCTGATCATAATAGCTGAAGCAGAATGCAGCTGGAGGTACTGTATGTACGTACCCATCTGGTCTTGTGTTATTTTCATGTGTTTAGTCTTTAAAGTAGAAAATATAATATATGCAGTATATATATATATACACACACACACACACATACACTGTATATACCTGTATGTACAGGCAGGGGTCAGGTCTATGTTATGTACAGTGGCGTAACAATAGCCATAGCGACCCAGTCAGCCGCTATGGGGCCCGGGCACAGGGGGGCCCGGCCAGGACACCCCCCTGATCCCGTGCGGGCCGCCTGGGTCGCTATGGGTTCGAACGCACCGCTGTTCAGATCACCGTGATCTGTGCAGCGCTGCTGGGGGGGTCAGCATCAGAGAAGGAGGCGGGGCCGGTGACGGAGGAGGGGGCGGGCCCGGCGACGTAGGACGGAGTGTGCCAGTGACGGAGGACAGAGCGGGCCCGGCGACGGAGGAGGGAAGACGGAGGAAGAAGAGGCGGACAGGTAAGGAGTGTGACCAGCCCACCTGAGGGTAGCCCTGCAGAGCCCACCATAGAGAGTCTATGGTGGGCTCTGCAGGGTCACCCTCAGGTGAGCTATGTGGGCTCTTCAAGGGGTGTAACTAGAAATCACAGTGCCCCATACAAAATTTTGCTATGGGGCCCTGTGATTTCTAGTTACGCCCC
Organism: Nanorana parkeri; assembly: GCF_000935625.1. Classification (NCBI taxonomy): domain Eukaryota; kingdom Metazoa; phylum Chordata; class Amphibia; order Anura; family Dicroglossidae; genus Nanorana; species Nanorana parkeri. The sequence continues at coordinate 402,474 of NW_017307460.1, read as the reverse complement.
TGATTATGTACTACAAATCACATAGAGTGCAGCAGTCAGAACACTGCAGTATTCAACATAGTGTATCGAGTGCAGCAGCAAAGATTGTGTCAAGGGGCCCCTTCTAATTGTTGGTCAACGGGAGAAAAAAATGCTCCAGCTTCAATTGTGGGCAAAAATAGCATGTGGTCAGTAGGGGGGATGCCCTGCACTTCCTTGGGATCAGAGTAAGGAAAACGATCTCAATATTTTTGGTCGGGGGAAGAAAACATGCATGGTGTAGCGGGAAGAAAAAAAAATGCCTAATGACGGTGGTCAGTGGGAGGCAAAAATACCTTGGGAGGGGGGGAGCAGGGCGTTGGTGCTTGGCAAGTGGTGGGGGAACAATCGTGCTAAGCAGGTGCTGAAGGAAACAATAGTGTCCAGTGGGGAGTCAGATGGGATAGTAGTGGCTAATGGGGGGTGATGAGAAGCAATAGTGCCCAATGAGGTGAACGATAATGCCCATCAGTGGGTGGGAGCAACAGTGCCCAGTGAGGGGTGGGGAACAATAGTGCCCATCACAGGGTGAGGGAGAACAATAATGCCCAGTAGGGGAATGGGGGATAATATTGCCCAGCAGAGAAGGGTCGGTGAGAACAACAATGACAAGTGGGGGGGTGAGGAGGAATAGGAGTGCCAACTTAGGGGTGGGGAGGAACAGTGTCCAGCTGGGGGTTTAGGAGGATTAATAGTGGCTAGCAGAGGGGAGGTGCAGGAGGAACAATAGTGCCCCCAGGGGACCACACTTATCTTGCCCTGAAGTACAGTATGTGTGCCACACTGCTGCCCTGTCTCCTTCCTGCACTGCCGTGACTATGCCACACAGAATCTGCACAGGGATGGAACTGTGTGCGGGATCAAGGGCTACAGCACTTGATTCCAGGACACAGATCCTTCAGTTGGCCATTGGAGTGCCTATCAGGTTTCAGTTAAGCAAATAGATTTTGGGTCTGCATACACTTTATGGGATGTTGTTAATCTCCACCAGGGCCTGTGTTGATGGGCTTTGGGCATGTTTCAATGGCACTAGTTTGACATTAGTTTGAGAAACTTCTATTCAGAATTAATTGCCAGGTCCACTTGACCTGCAGTTGACCTCATTCTGACCTGCCTTCGACTTGCTTCAAGTGGATTTTGCATAGACTTGTATGAGAATACAAAACCTGTTTGAAGTGATGAAAAGGAGTCCCCTTTAGGACTTTCCTTTGTGTCCTTGTCTTTGGATTGGTGGATTTTTCTGGATAAGAGTCGCCCAGCGGGTGCGCATGTGCAGTACACAGGCTGCGCGCGCATCCCCGGGAGCGCGTGCATAGCGCGCCTGCTCCCGTTTAGGCCTCAGGTGTGGACCTTGCTGGGGGAGGTTCCCGTACACACCCATACACACCTCTTGCCTGCCATTAGCTCGTGGGGAGAGAAGCCTCCTAGTTGCCTCGGTGACAGGGGAGCGGACTTACACCTCCTGGCTATAAAAACTTGGCCAGAGCTCTGGCTTGTTGCTGAGTTATCTCATCCCGTGGTGTGATTACCTAGCTCCCTATCCATGTGCCTTGCTTTGTTTCCTGACCCCCTTTATCTGGACCTCCTGTTGCCGACCTTGGATTGACTTTCGCCCCTGAACCCTCGCTGCCTGCCTCGACTCGGATTGGACTTGACTTCTCTTTGGATTACCCCTTTTGCACCTCTGCCTTCGGACACTTCAGGCCATTTCCTGCCAGTGAGTTCCACTCCATTCTTCTGCCAAACCATTGGCAATCCTGACACGTGGATAAAAGATTTAGATGTTCCACATTCAGATATGTCAGAGGTTATAGATCCCATCACAATAACACATTGTATATGAATGCTGCGCTGTAGAATCATCCGGAATGTTGGAGCCTTAATAATGGTCCGAATGGAACATCTGTCCCTGAATTGTTCCTGTGGGGTATAGCTCCTGACACGGATAAAACTATTAGTGTTCTGTTGTTTATTGTCCATTGTGCCGTCTCAACATAAAATGTTCCTGCTACAAATTCTTCATTATTTCACTTCCCCTATTACATGGATGAGTGCCATAAGAATGCACAATCTCCAATAAAAGAAACTGCATCTTTTGTGCAGGTGAAGGACCTACTGAACCATTTATAGCGCCAGAGATAACTAAGTCTTTCTAACCTCTAAAAAAACCCTCACATTTTGTTCAGCTTCTTCCACAACCTCTCTAGCTGGGGAGTGACAACTTAGAAACCGGAAGTGACAAAATCATTGTCGCTTCCGGGTTCATTCAGCAGGAGATCAGTGAATGGATGTTTTCTAATTTCTCTCCCTTCTCTCAGCCGACACATGCCATGCCAGTCGTGTAGGGTCAGCAGAGCCAGGGATATGTGGCGGGGGGGGTCAGATGGCCCATGCAAATTATCTAGTGACTTTACAGCCGCCTGAATCACTTCCAGTGTAAAGCCGGCTATGCATATGTAAGCACAGTCCTATTACAGGGCCCTGCTGTTGCAGTCGTATAATATACGTCCATGGCAGGGGCATAACTAGAAATCACAGGGTCCCATAGAAAAATGTTGTATAGGGCCCTGTGATTTCTAGTTAAGCCCCTGATATCCCACACAGCCCACCTGAGAGTGACCCTGCAGAGCCCACCATAGACTCTCTATGGTGGGCTCTGCAGGGTCATAGGTGGGCTGGTCACACCCCTGCACACCTCTTACCTGTGAGCCCCGATCCACTGTCAGCCTTCTCCACCACCGGGCCTTGCCTTCTCCTGGTCGCCGATGGGCCCCACCTCCTCCTTCATCGGCCTGGCCTCTTCCTCCACCTCCACTGTTGCCGGGCACCGCCTCCTCCTCTGCTGCCGACGCCAGGACCTGGCCTCCTCTACCGCAGCTGCTGGCTGTCACTGACTCAGCAGCGGCTGTGAGGAGGAACGCGCCGCTGCACAGATCACTGACAGGATGTCAGTGACCTGGACAGCGGCACGTTCATCCTCACACCGCCAGTGACAGTCTGCAGCCTGCGACACTATAGCGACCCAGGCGGCCCGCACGCCATCAGGGGGACCCCTTTGTCCTCAGACTCAGGACACAGCCCTTTGGTTTAGTATTCAGGGGACAGTCATGCTGGGACAGAAAGGGCCCTTCCCAAACTGTTATCACAAGGTTGGAAGAGCACAATTGTCTAATGTGTATTCTGTAGCAATAACAGTACTTTTCACTGGCAACACCTGAACTCAATAATTTAGAGGGGTTTCCCCATACTTTTGGCCATATAGGTAGGTGTGATGGCCCTGTATCCACAAACCTTTTGCATAGAGTGTGTCTACAAAGCAGTATGTGGGACTGTCCCCCAAGAGTATAATGTAAAGTAGCGTAACTGCTGGAGTTGGAAAAAGTCCAGCGGAGGGCAACCAAACTAATTAGGGGTATGGAGGACCAGAGCTACGAGACAAGGCTACTAAATTTAAACATGTTCACATTAGAGGTGAGGAGATTAAGGGGGATATGATTTCCATGTTCAATGGTGGTAGCAACATTAGCGATAAACTGTTTAAAATTAACTCCGTTACAAGAACTAGAGGCCACCACCTAAAATTGGTGGAAAAAAAATTCCAGCACAAGGGGCGAAGGGGGTTCTTCACAGTAAGATCAGTTAGGGTCTGGAACTCACTGCCACAGGCGGTGATTTCAGCAAATAATGTGGAATTGTTCAAGAAACTTTTGGACGATTTCTTAAGGGACCGTAATATACAGGGGTACGGGTACTCCTAGAATGAGATCCTAATAGGTTGGACTTGATGGACTAATGTCTTTATTCAACCTCAAATACTATGTAACTATGTAACTATTTAACTCCATGGACCTGTTAAAAGACAAAGCATCTGTCATGGCCTTCATTTGCTCTGCTATTGAACTGAGCCAGTCACCTGTTATATTGCAAGCAATCTGTATGTGATGAAGACCTGCCTACCTGTATAGAGGTCTACTGTCTTATCAGTGTCTGTTCCAGGAGGGACAAACCTATTTTCTACCATAACAAAAGCCCTGTTTCTGAATGTCTGACACTGTGTGGAGGTTTGTTTGAGCCAACCAGCCGCTAGGGTTACATAGATACACAGTTAGGTTGAAAAAAAACACAAGTCCATCGAGAGGTGGTGGTGGAGGCCAGAAGGTGACAGCATATGTGCTCCTCATACGTGTTGCACAGTTTTGAAGCTCAACGGCCCAAAGAAACTTGAATATTACACAAGTTACTTATGGGGACCAAATTTGGCCAGGTGGCACCATGGCATGAGAGAACGTACCATACATAGAGCAACAGTGATGAGCTTCAAACTCACAAAGTTTCTTTGAATAAAATCTCTGTCCATTCTGTGTCTGGCTTTTCATTCATACATACGGCTTTAAAAAAAAAGACGATATATTCTCTTTATAGAGCTCTGGTAATGTCAGTGAAAGTTCTCTTATATATTCCTTCACTATTTATGTGCCTCATAAATCCAAGTCAATATAGCAGATGGTTCTGAGCAGTGGAACAAGTGCGGCAATGAAATACGTGTCCTGCGGCTTCATCGAAGGATGTTCTCGTGACCTCGGAATCCCATGTGAGAAATTATCCTTTCCGCAGGAACGCCCGCTCCCCGTGAATATTTTCCCCTTTCACTGTGTTATGTAATCAGATCCTTCTCAATGCGGTGACCAGGCTTTAAGCCCTTGTCAAGATAATCATTGTTGATAGTACAAAGGAAATGTGTTTATGAACATTGTACAGTTCCACCCTTGTTTGGTGCCGGAATGTGGACAAATAGAAGCCCCGCTGATAGTACAGGCCTGGGGGGGGGGGGGGCGCTCGGAATACATCCAGAAACATTGGCTGCGCATTATACGACTATGATCCTTATCGGACTGCAGATTCCTTATGTTACAGTTACACACAACAGATATAAACTCTTTGCACTAGTATCTTACGCCTAGAACGCCTTCTATGAGGTCAAACATTTGGAAAAAGCGACTTGTTAAAGGCAAACATTCCCAAAAAAGTGAAATACAAAAATTGTTAAGAAGAATCTATGGTCTTTGTAACAAACGTTTTTTGAGCAAACTAATGTGGCGCTCACCCTCGAAGGAGCCGCCGGTTGCCCCCCGGTTCATCTCTAGTCTGTCTAGGGTATGTTCTTCAGCTGCCCACCCATTAGCATTAACCGCCCTTCTTCTATTGCCCACAAACTGATGTCCACTCCAGTAGTAAAATGCTGAATAACGTTTTATTGAACATCTTCACTGGGGAGAGAGGATATGGGGGGTTCTAGGCTTCCAGAGATAACTGACAAGAGCTCCAGACTCACCAGACCTGTTTGGAATAGCAGTTTAGATCCACTTGGGAGGCAGTGGACAGCAACTGATGTAGCAGCTAAGCAGATACAGATCCTCAAACAGGAAAGACAGCGACCATACTTCTGAAGCCCTCTTAGTTCCAGGGCACTTCAAGAGCCAGCATTGGTCCCGGTTCTCTTCCTCTAACCGCAAGACAGACCTCCTCCATGTTGGAGGTCTCAGGGAAGCCTTTCCCTCACACCAACCCATGCCCACCCCCAGGCCTCAGGCCTAGCCAGGGGGGCAGGCTGAACAGGACCCAGCCCTATTCCATGGCTGGTCCCGGCTAGTCTGAGGACTTGGCAAATCCCACCAGTATATGTACCCTATCCCATCATGCACCACTGGCTGAGAGAAACCCAGTGATTGGCTGCTGTACTGTACATACACTACAGTATCTCTTATTGGCTGTCCCACAATATGACAGAGTCACACTCCGCCCAGGGGGGTACAGGCAATGCCAGACACCCGGAATTAACCAGATAACTGCCACTATAAATCCAGCCAGGCTGACAACAGCCCTGGCCATCACTAAAGGTCTAGTAACCACATCACAGAAGGTGATGGGGGCTACACTAACTTTCAGAAAAATAGTGAGCCAGGTTCAGGGCCAGGCCAGGTTCAGGGTGTCCACCTTGCCCAAACAAGGAAGAGGGAGAAGGACTAGTCACCGATATCACCTGTAGGCTCCCGTAAGCTGATCTTTTCTCCATTACTGACTTACCATGCCTTGTCCGCACTGTATCTCTGGCTGGTGATCTGATGACCGGTGGGGTAATGATAAAGAAGTAGCAGGAGACGTGCAGGAAGCACAGATACACAAATTGAAAGGATCAGAAGCAGGGAGATTCTGCAATGCAGGTCCTCAGGTACAGCTTCCTCTCCAGCAAGGATAACAACTAGCATAGTGGTGACATCATCAAATCTTGCTTTAAATGTCATGAGATTAGCAGTCAGAGGCAGCAGTGCTTTAGATTATCTCACAATGCAGATATACAGCTATGAGGATACAGCTTAGGGGTGGCCTATAGGAAGTGTATTGTTTAGGAGGAATGCACGAAAAAAATCTAATTTTTCAGGGTATGTCTTGAGCAAAATTAACATTTCTAGATGATGCCTATAAGATAGCAAATCCTAATTCACTTTCACTTTGCCTACATGACACAATGCTCTAAGGTTCGCTCTACTTTTCTCCTTTTTGGGTGCTAGGGGGGAGGATCTACCTGCATTAATCTCATGATCAGTCTCAGCAAGAGCAAAATGGGAGTAATTGCTGGGAAAAGCAATGAACCAATTACATGAGGTTTCTGGGGGTTCTCTGTACACATTAATGGTCTCCCGTGTTACCTTGGTGACAATGAAGTGAATCCTGTGGCTTGTGGAGTAACTTTGTATGAAGTATCACTTTTTTTGGGAGTAGGATAAGATTACATTTAGGGTCATATCCAAGAGATGAATTGTTCTTGCTGTAATAATTTTACTCTTATGGGGCTTTTCATTAGGTTTCTTGGAGCTCAAACTGCTTGGTGCCAATTTGACTGCCCCCAAGCTACTGCACTTGAGTAAAATGGCAAGAAATAACTGGGGTTGTTCTGTTCTAGCTTCTCATAGACATTGTATGTTACCTCACCCTCACAATTTCAACAAAATCAGGTGATTATCTGAATGTCTTTGGATGACCGCCCCATCGGGGGTTCTTGAGCAGAAGTTTGCCCAGTTTGGATTTTTCTGGCAATGGCCCATTGGCTTCCTACCAGTATCTGCAATGGTGATGACCACAAACACGCACAGTCTCACAAGAAGAGAGTGTTTGTCTATGTTCTAATATGTGCAATTATAAAAGAGACTGCTAAGGGGTCAGTTTTTCCATGCACATCCAAACACAGCACAATGTCAACTTTATGTTTCAGCCAGCTGCTCCACCCTGCCTAAAATTCTGGCCATTGACAAAGGTCTTCTTGCCATTCTTCCTGCACAACACAAGACGGCAGAACAAAATGCTCCCTTTTTAAACAAACCAAAAGCCGTTATTGACTTGGTGGGTCTTGGAAAATTTCTGGTGGTTGCCATACAAATGTTCAAAGTAATATCTTACGGCGTGTTTCTTTTACAGGTGAACGAGGACCAAAAGGAGAGAAAGGTGACAAAGGTGACAGAGGAGAACTAGGTAAGAGAATTTAAGCTTGCCCTTAATAAGATGAAATGACTTGTTCTCTGGAGTGCACGTTGGGTATGGAGCTATAGATTATTTTGTTCTGACTTGTACAGGCAGTTCCCGGGTTGCGAACAAGATAGGAACTGTAGGTTTGTTCTTAAGTTTAATTTGTATGTAAGTTGGAACAGGTAAAGTTTTTAAGTGTAACTCCAGCCAAAATGTTTTCTGTTTTGTTTTAAATAGCATAGGGAAGGGTTTAACCCCCTATAAAGTTTGTTTTGCTGTGTGTGCCCCTGTTGAGAAGATTTCACCTCACTTTCTGTCCCTGTGGCAATTGGATTTTGAACATTTTGAGTTGTCGTGGAAACAAGGATTGGTGATAAAGCTTCAGTGGAGACACCTTTTTCCCCATGATAGCTCTTACAGGAGTGAATTTCCCTTCCTAGGGGTAGATCTCCTCTCACTTCCTGTTGTCTCAAGGACAGGAAGTGAGATTAAATCTTTCGAATGAGGATACAGACAGCAGTAAAAACCTCACAGTGACCCCGGAGAAGAGGTCGCACCCCCTCGTCTGCACATCTAACAAGAGCCAACTTCTTGTAATGTACGTACAGTACTACAAACCAGACCCAAAAAGGCGGCTACTCCTCGTCAGCACGAGCGCGGTAGCATTACATCTACACCTGCTGTACAGTAATAGCCTCCGTTTGTAAGTAGGAGTCGGATGTAAGTCGGATGTATGTAACTCGGGGACTGCCTGTATAGCACTTTCATATGTTATCCTTCCCGAACTGCCAGTATTGAAGTAATAGGTGGTGTCACAGGTCAGCATGAACATTGTATTGTCAGTGGAAGGCACGGGCTATCACGGTACAACAGTCTTTACAAGGTACTCCTTAAAGAGAACCTGCACTTTACCTTGAGTGGTTGAAAAATTCTGGACAGATTCTGGCTTGGGTTTTAGAGTTGTGTATATGTCTGGGTAATATGAAAAAAAATAAAAACCATATAGAGTACATCTCTGCAATGCATGCACATTTCCCCATATCATATCCTCTTAAAAATGCTGCAAGACCAAGAAAAATACCAGTCAGTGCACCAGAAATCCAGTGAGATCCTAACTTTCTCTTTTGGCTAACAACACAATGGGGGGAATTTATCAAAACTGGACCAGACAAACAACCCACAAAGTTTGTGCGTTCGGCGAACACACGAACTAGCGATGTTTGAGTCAAACTCATGTATGTCATGTATGTATGAGTTCGAGTCGAACTCATGTATGTATGTCATGTTCGAGTCGAACTCATCGATGTCACCCCTCGTGATGACATCACATGGAGATAAAAAAAAAGTGGTTTCTTGCCACAGGAACAAGTCAAAATAATGAAAGCTGTGGCATGATCTAAAGGGGGACAGGGAGGTTTGCGGGTCAAACTTTAATAACGCCTGAACATACGGTACATGTTAAGTTGAACCGGCTCGCTGGCTGATTATAATAATTATAACGATGGATATATGCAAGCGACAATTATATTTTTTATACCACCAGATGTACAATGTGGACCCCTGTGGGCCAACCTAAAACTGTAATGGGCAATCTGGACATTTATATCAGTAGGCCACATACTGCAGTATATTGGCTCATCATTTGCAGGAGGACGGTATAGGCAACGTTGTCTTTTTAACTGGTGACAGCTGGACATTTTATCACAGCTGACATGATGGTACTTACCTTTTTATTGCCATAATAATAATAATAATAATAATAACAGGTATGTTTTTGGTACTGCATGAGATACATGTACAGTATGTTCTTTCTTCTATTTTACTTCCCCCATCAGGTTTAAAAACCTCTGTAAACAATCAGCGATGATTACCTTTTCATTCTGAAATTAAATAGAGTGAGTGTAAACGTTGAATCAGGTTGAGATCCTTGTTCAGTCCCTGTTGGCCTCCTCTTCCATTGCCGGGCCCTGTCTCCCCTTCCATCGGGGGCCCCTCCTCCTCTGACGTCACCGGCTCTGCCTCCTCTTCCATCGCCGGGTCCCGCTTCCTCCTCTGCTGCTGACACCGGGCCCAGCATCCTCCGCCGCAGCTGCTGGCTGTCACTGACACAGCGACGGCTGTGAGGAGGAACGCGCCGCTGCAAAGATCACTGACAGGTTGTCAGTGTTCTAACAGCGACACGTTCCTCCTCACAGCCGCCAGTGACAGCCAGCAGCCTGAGATGCCATAGCGACCCAGGCGGCCTGCACGGCATCAGGGGAGTGTCCTGGCCGGGACCTCCTGGGCCCTCGAGCGGCCACCTGGGTCGCTATGCGATTGTTACGCCACTGTGTCTACTAGTGTCTGTGTCCTCAAATGATGTAGGGTCTGGTTGGGGAGACCACAGAGTGCAGAGAGGGGGGGGGGGGGTTGGGGGGCGCCACCATCTGACATTACTGAAAGCCTTGGGTGCAGAAAATTGTTGAGGAAGCTTCCTTCTGAAGCCCAGGGGAGGTAGGTGGGTGGTTCGGGAATGTAAGCGGTAGATTTCTTTCTTTGCACAGAGGAGCGCTTTTTAACATAAAAACAAAACGGCGAATGGAGTCCCTTTAACCAAAACATTCTTAAAGTGTGATTTTAAATAGAAAGAATTTGCCCAGAACACATTCTTCTTTAACAAGTACAATGTTTAAGATGAGACACCTGGACCTTCAGCCATTACGGCGGCATTACCCTCCTCCTGTGTAACATGTGTCAGGGAAGTATGGAGCGAAACGCGTGCATAGCTGCGGCCTAAGTCATGTAATCAGATCAGGGAACTGCCGAGAGGTCGCCTCCCGTGTGGACGCCTTTGGCTGGCTCCTATTCCGCTCTCCTCTCTCTTCTAGGTAAACAGAACCTCATTGTTGTCAGTGCGGAGAGCCCCTTCTGGGACAGAAACAGACGCTTGACTTTCTCACAAAGAAAACAGCTCCGAAGCTCGTGCATCTGTTTAATCCCTAAGAATGTCTCATTTGTGAGCAATTTCCTGGTGCTTTCATAGGGCGGCCATGCTGGGAGAGGCCTTCCTACTCCCATTCCAGCTATTGTAAGAATGAAAGGATTGCCAGCTATGTCCTCTCTCTACCTGATGGCAGTACGTGGCCCTTCTCTGTGTCATAATGGCACCCAGCTGGGCCAGGTGAGAATAGGGTTCGTGTCAGGGCCCCCGTCTGACATTGTGAACAGAACTGTAAAATAATTAGGATTTGAATTATTTCCTATTGCCTGCTTTGCCTGTATAGGCTTTTCAAGTGTCTTGGGTGCCCAGTTGGCATTCTGACATGGCATCCCCCCGCATGGCAATGAGCATCTATTGGGCACAATGGATACTTTAAAGGCCTAAAACCATAATGAGATAGGAAAGGTCAATACATATTACAAAGTTAGTTAAAGTTGCTTTGTTAACCTCCATCTAACTGGGTCATAACCCTCTCCCATGCTCCTTGCCCCTCCCCCTTTACACTGTGTTGTAGGAACACTTCATAAGATGTGCCTTACTGCAATGCATGGCACAGTAAGGGGGGGTCTATATAGTAAAAATCAATGTATAATTATCGGTCCAGCGAAGCTGTACATTCATCCTTTGCAAATTAAGCTGCTGTGAAATTGGAGCAAAATTAGAATGTTCTTGGGGTATTTTTTTCTTCTGGTCGAATGCTCTTTAATTATTATGGGCAATAGTAAAAATAGTTCATTCATAAAGAACAGAGTGAATGAGGAAAATGCCTCATTATGGCCACTAGATGGGGCTGAGGATCATGGGAAATAAATACATGTTAGTAATCGGGATGCACCGATACTAGTATCGGTATCGGTACTGATAACGAGTATTTGGGTGAATACTCAGTATCGGCACCAATACCAATATGTTGGGGTTAGCTACCTAGGCCCCAACTCTTACTCGCCTGAATGCTCCGATGCTTATCCCAATACCGGAACTTCCAGTCAGAGGAAGATTTGCTCTGACCAGCAATGCCTCAAGGGAACATGAAGCCGGCTTCCCAGCCAATCAGGAAGCCAGGCTTCAAAGCCAATCAGCATCGAGCTGACTAAGCAGCATGGAGCTGCTTAGTCAGCTCGATGCTGATTGAGTTCCCGCCCAATCAGGAAGCTGGGCTGTGGGTAATGACCCGCCTCCCAGCTTCCTGGTTGGCCAAGAAGCCGGCTTCACAGTGAATCACCATGGAGCTGGCCATACAGCATGGAGTCGGCTTCCCGGCCAATCAGCATCGAGCCGGCTGTTTGGCTGGCTCCATGCTGATTGGCTGGGAAGCTGGTTTTCCAGCCAATCAGCATGGAACCAGCCAAACAGCATGGAGCTGGCTTCCTGGGCAATCAAGAAGCCGGGCAGCAGGTAATGACACACCACCCCGCTTCCTGACTGCCAGAGGAACCGGCTTCATGGTAACAGAAGTACCGGTACCGGTACTCGGTATCGGCGAGTACCGAAATATAAATATCGGTACTCGTGCTCGATAACGAAAAACTGGTTTTGGTGCATCCCTAGTTATCAACAAGATAGAGTAGCAAAAAAAAAAAGTAACTAATGAGGGGATCTTCGATTTTGCCCCATTCCCACAACAGCCGGTTAATTCGCGCACAACGAATGTACCTGCAGTGTCGCTGGCTGAAGAACTACGCACATTTGTTTTATAAATAAACCTCTAAATGCCAACATTGTGTGCTGGGGTTAGCCACCTAGGCCCCAATCAGACTTGACCTAAACGTCTTTGGGCACATACAGAAAAATACCTGTTGGTCTGCCAGAATTGCACTTGGCTCCTAATTTCCTGGTTGGTCTGACAACACATGGCTAACTACAGATTACCTCCACCTCTCCTCAGGTCCACAACATAGAGAGCAATTGTTCTGTAGTCCAGGGTGAGAACTGGGAGGGCTGATTAGACTCCTTGGGATAACACAGATCTGTGTTCCTGACCCAATTAATGAGGGTTTTTTTTGCACTTATAGAGGGCATAGATAAGCGAACCTCATTGTTGGGGTTTACATACAGTTTTACAAATGCTACAGGCCTCCATTTCACTAATTGCCTTGCTAGGGGCAGTGCAGTGCCGTGCAAAGGGGCCCTGGGGGTACCTGCACATACCTCTACCATCCACCTAAACATCTTCCATTCCACTTTTTAGCCCCCTAAGCCTGACTGCAGACTGGAAGTGCAGAAGAAAATCTGCTGCCTAGTTCAATGCTGTGTCGGTTCACTTTAAAGGGAAACATTAAAAGTTTTTAGTTCATTTGACTTTATATGTTTCACCAAAATGAATTTATGACCTAAAACTGTAAATAATTCTTCCGGGAGGGAAGTGGAAGTTTGTATATCATTTTGCAAAATTAATGGATGTACGTGCATCTGCTGGGAGCATATTTGTACTCAAGTCTGTTTTAGTCCTCAAACCGTATTTTGTTTTATGAGTTCGATATCTTATATGTTTATTAGCATTGATGTGTTTATGTTTTACTAATATATATATACACAATCAGCCATAACATTATGACCACCCCCCTAATATTGAGTAGGTCCCCCTTTCCCTGATCCCTCAGGGCATGGACTCCACTAGACCTCTGAAGGTGAGGTGTGCTGTGGTATCTGGATGACCCCCCCCCCCTAATATTGAGCAGGTCCCCCTTTTCCTTCCTGACCCGTCCAGGCATGGACTCCACTAGACCTCTGAAGGTGTGCTGTGGTATCTGGATGACCCCCCTAATATTGAGCAGGTCCCCCTTTTCCTTCCTGACCCGTCCAGGCATGGACTCCACTAGACCTCTGAAGGTGTGCTGTGGTATCTGGATGACCCCCCTAATATTGAGCAGGTCCCCCTTTTCCTCACCCGTCCAGGCATGGACTCCACTAGACATCTAAAGGTGTGCTGAGGTATATGGCGCCAAGCAGTCAGTAGCAGATTCTTTAAGTCCTGTAGGTTGTGAGGTGATCGACCTCCATGGATCGCACTTGTTTTTCTAGCACATCCCACAGATGATGGATTCAGATCTGGAGAATTTGGGGGCCAAGTCATCACCTCAAACTCCTTGTTGTGTTCCTCAAACCATTCTTCAACCATTTTTGCAGTGTGGCAGGGCTCATTATCTTGCTGAAAGAGGCCACTGCCATCAGGGAATACCGTGTCCATGAAGGGGGTGTACTTGGTCAGTAACAATGTTTAGGTCGGTGGTACCTATCAAAATAACATCCACATGAATGGCAGGACCCGAGGTTTCCCAGCAGAACATTGGCCAAAGCATCACACTGCCTCCGCCGGCTTGTCTTCTTCCCATAGTGCGTCCTGGTGCCATCTCTTCCCCAAGTAAGCAACACACACTAACCCGGCCCATTGTAGATGCTTTTGGCTTTGGGCAGGATCAGTACGGGCAACCTGACTGGCCTGTGTGATGCTCTGTTTGTTCAGACAGCCTATTGGAACCAGCATTAACTTTTTAAGCAATTTAAGCTACATGGACTTCATGGACCGGCCTCCACTCTCCACATGCAGCAATGAGCTTTGCCAGCAGAACATTGCCCAAATCATCACACTGCCTCTGCCCACTTGCATTCTCCGTGGTC